>NC_057804.1:86450251-86638809 GCF_018294505.1 Triticum aestivum
GGCCTGCCTCGCGCCGCCGCTGGTCGGCCGGAGCTCCTCCGCCCGCGGCTCCAGCCCGCGCCGGCCGCCCGTCGCCTTGCCTCCCCACCGCCGCCGGCCTCGCCTCTGGCCGGATCCGGGCCGAACACGGCCGGATCTGCCTCGCCCCGCCCATCTCCGGCTTCCTCCCCGCGCCTCCCTCGCCGAAGAGCTCGCCGGAGCTCTTCTCCGGCCAGATCCACGAAGATGGACGAGATCCACCAGGAGTTGAACCGAAAGGGATACCCGCGTCCCGGATCCCTCCGTCCCGCGTTGACTTTCGCGGAGGTATAAATTCGTCTAAGTCCCAGATTTTGCACCTAATCATGCCATGTTCGTCATGCTGTATCTCCGCATCCGTAGCTCTGTTTTGTGTGTGTGTAATATGTCAAATTATTCGCCTCAATGAGTGCATCATTTCATTCCATTGCATAGTATTCATTTGATGTCATCTTAATGCCTGAATCATCGTTGCAAGAGTGCTTCATAATGTTTTCTGCTGTCTGTTAGCAGAACGAGCTCTTTTGTCATTTTTGCCATGATTGATGTGTGCATCCTATGAGGTTGATGACTACACGTGTTTTGAACTAGGCCATGTCTTCTTTACATAGGTGCTTACCATGTATTTTTGTGATCAATGTGGTGACTAGCACAAGCATGTAAACTAGGCATCATGATGTTGCTGTTTTAGTCCCTGTTCTGCTGTAATTTTGATGCCATGTAAACATGTTGCTACAGAGAGATCCATGAATAATTTGAGATACTTCAGTAAGGTTGTTTTGAAAACATGGTTATGCTCTATCCATACATGGTCCTGGTTGCAATTATGGAGTACTCTAGCATGTAATTTCGTGCTCTACTTTTGCTTCAAAATGTTTCCTGGCAGATTGTTTATGTGTTATTCAATTTTGCCAAGGTTGCTATAGTTGATCCTTGCGTGCTATGAACTTGTTCTTGACTTGGTTTGTTTCAAAAACATGCCTTCTTACTGTTGGGTGCCTTGCCATGCCATGTATTGCTCTGTAGTGAGTTGCACAAGCTCATAAACATGCCTTCATAATTATGTTCCTGCCATGTTTGAATCTGTATAAAACTTTCTATGTTTACATGGGTGCCATTATATTTTCTGATCCTTTTTGGCTTATGGTCAGTAAGGGACTTTTTATCTATGCATTTAGTAGATTCATGCCATGCCTTTGTTTGCCATGATAAGTTCCTGTAACATGTTGTTTTATAGCTCTAAACATTGCATCGTGATGTTATTTTCTGCAAAGTCTGAAATTGTTGTAACTTGCAATCTTACCATGTGTGTTTGAGCATGTTCTATTAATTTCTAGATATAGCTCAGTGTTCATGTTTTGTTGTACTTTACCTGTACATCATGCCCATGTCTTTTGTTTTCATGTTGAGATGCTGTAGCATATAGTTTTGATGCTTGCAATATGCCTAGTCGCTGTTTTGGACAGCTTGTCCTTTAAACTTGTTTCGTGTGTGTGTTGAACCGTTGCTCCGTTTTGAGTGTGCTCTATATGAAACTTGCTTAGAATTGCATTTAGTTTCATATTATCATGTTGCATCCTTGTTTTGAGGTGTTTTCTTAATGTTTGAGTGCATTTTGCATCAATGCCATGTTTAACTTGTTTTGCTTATATCTTCTAGGCCGTAGCTCCGAACTTAATGAACTTTATATGTAACTTGACTAGAATCTCGTGTAGATCATCTTTGTGCATCTTAACTTGATGTTTAACAACTTAAACCTAATGTTTGTTCAGATCTGGACCAATTTCGAAATATGCATATGAGGACTTACCGGTATTGTTATATGTTGTTCCCGGCCTCATTTAAACTTGCTTTGATGTGTTGCTCTTGTTTGCATCATCTCTTGCCATGAGTAGCTTCATGTAGTCTTGTCATGCATCATGCTTGTTTGTGCATCATGCCTTGTTCATGAGTGCTGTGTCTACTATGTTGTGTGCTTCTTCTCGATAGTTCCTGTTTCGTTGCGATCGTGAGGATTCGTTCGTCTACGCTTGGTTCGTCTTCATCCGTTCGTCTTCTTCATGGACTCGTTCTTCTTCCTTGCGGGATTTCAGGCAAGATGACCGCTACCCTGGATCTCACTACTATCATTGCTATGCTAGTTGCTTCGTTCTATCGCTTTGCTGCGCTACCTATCACCTGTTTATCGAGCCATCCCATATTGCCATGAACCTCTAACCTTTGACACATTTCCTATGCAAACCATTGATTGGCTATGTTACCGCTTTGCTCAGCCCTCTTATAGCGTTGCTAGTTGCAGGTGAAGTTGAAGATTGCTCCATGGTGGACAGGATTTTTGGTTGGGATATCACAATATCTCTTATATTATTAATGCATCTATATACTTGGTAAAGGGTGGAAGACTCGGCCTTATGCCTGGTGTTTTGTTCCACTCTTTCCGCCCTAGTTTCCATCATACCGGTGTTATGTTCTCGGATTTTGTGTTCCTTACGCGGTCGGGTGATTTATGGGACCCCCTTGACAGTTCGCTTTGAATAAAACTCCTCCAGCAAGGCCCAACCTTGGTTTTACCATTTGCCTCACCACCACCTATCCTTTCCCTTGGGTCGGCCAACCCGAGGGTCATCTTTATTTTAGCCCCCCCGGGCCAGTGCTTGTCTAAGTGTTGGTCCGAACTGAGCTACCTGCGGAGCCACCTCGGGGCAACTTGAGGGCTGGTTTTACTCGTAGCTAGTCTCATCCGGTATTGCCCTGAGAACAAGATATGTGCAGCTCCTATCGGGATTGTCGGTGCATCGGGCGGCTTTGCTGGGTTTTAGCATTGTCGAAATGTCTTGTAAACCGGGATTCCGAGTCTGATCGGGTCTTCCTGGGAGAAGGTATATCCTTCGTTGATCGCGAGAGCTTGTCATGGGCTAAGTTGGGACACCCCTGCAGGGTATAATCTTTCGAAAGCCGTGCCTACGGTTATAGGCAGATGGGAATTTGTTAATGTCCGGTTGTAGATAACTTGACACCAGATCCGAATTAAAACGCATCAACCGTGTGTGTAGCCGTGATGGTCTCTTTTGGGCGGAGTCTGGGAAGTGAACACGGTTTCTGGGTTATGTTTGACGTAAGTAGGAGTTCAGGATCACTTCTTGATCATTGCAAGCTTCACGACCGTTCTGCTTGCTCTCTTCTCGCTCTTATTTGCGTATGTTAGCCACCGTATATGCTTAGTCACTGCTGCAGCCTCACCACTTTACCCCTTCCTTTCCCTTTAAGCTTTGCTAGTCTTGATACCCATGGTAATGGGATTGCTAAGTCCTCGTGGCTCACAGATTACTACAACAATAGTTGCAGGTACAGGTTGTGCGATGATCTTGAGGCGAGAGCGATGTTTGCTTGTGTTGGAGTTCTTCTTCTGCTTCTTCTTCGATCACGGGATAGGTTCCAGGTCGGCAGCCTGGGCTAGCAGGGTGGATGTCGTTTGAGTTTCTGTTTGTGTTTCATCCGTAGTCGGATGATGCTCTGATGTATTGTGATGCTGTATTCGTGTGGCATTGTATGCCTTTTGTATGTATCCCCATCTATTATGTAATGTTGATGTAATGATATCCACCTTGCAAAGCGTTTCAATATGCGGGTCTATCCTTGGTGGGACCTTCGAGTTCCTTTTGGATAGGGTCGCATATTGGGCGTGACACCACTCATTGTTCCGTATCCTCATGATGTACATCATACGAGACTCACTCGAGATCATAACATCCGAGAGGGGACACAACGGTGTATCCGGTGCCCTGTGAAAATAGTCATGGCCGCCCTACCTGGCACGACCCCGTCCCGAGAGAGAGCACCAACTCTCCCCCGTCACTAGTAATGCGGGCTCCAAGCTAGTATCGGCCTAGGTAATCAATAATGCCCTTTCCCATATAAGGGTAGAGTGGTTGCACATGTAAGGTTGGAATAACGGTCGCAACTTAAACCAATCCGTTTTTGAAAGCAACACACACACTTGCCTCGGCACACCACTTCGTCATCAAGTGGTTACCCATCTCATTATCTCCCTCGGGCATAAGTGGCACCCGACGGGGTTTTCGAAAAGTCTTTTGAAAGAACTCTGCCTCCATCACCATGCATATTCCCGTCCCATTTGCGTAGCCACTACTATAGCATCCTATCTACTCCCACCAGCATAACCCTCATAGGATGGTAGGGTCATGCATAATGCAAGTATCAAAAAGGAAGTACGGTGGCAAACCATCAAAGTGGTCACCACCTCATCATGATTCCGTTGCAACAACAATATGGTGCTATATGATATGCATAAAAAGGGTTTCATAGACATGGTCAAGGGGCTGCTTGCCTGGCTCAACAAAGTCTTCTGGGTCTTCAAAGTCTTCTAGTCCAACTCCTTCGCCAGCAACGCAATCTATCGTCGCAAAATAATAACGAGAAAAATAAGGCAATAATAGGACAGAAAAACCAAAGTGCTCAGAAAAAATGTCAACTCATTTTTGTTAAATACTAGGGTGAAAACTAAGAAGGGGAAAATTCCTAGTTTTGGATTTGGAGTAGCAGAATAGGAGAAATGGATTTACAAAGGTATATTTAAATGCTTAAAATCACATTCAAATATTTACAGTGAAGAAAAGGTTGTTGGATTTGAATGAAAGTTGCACCATTAAATAGGCTGCAATACTTTAGGAATTTAGGAGTTGGAATTAATTTATTTGGACAAATATTTTATCCTGTGGAATATTTTACAAGTGTGACAGAAAGGAAAAAGGGGAAGGGGCACTGTGCCTGCTGGGCCAGAACAGCCACAGGGCAGCTGCCCAGCCAGCGAGGCGGCCCAGCGCGCTGGTGCACGCGCGCGCCAGGTTTAGACCTGATGGGCGGGGCCCAGGCGTCAGCGAGAGAGAGAGAGGGGAAACGGAGGGGAGAGGCTGACAGGTGGGGCCCGTCTGTCATCCCTAACCCCGAGTCCAGACGGCTGGCGAGCTCACCAGCGACGATGCAGGGCACGACGAGGTCGGGCGAGGGCACGACTGGGCTCAGAGTCATGTCGCCGTTCGGGTGGAGGTGGTTGCGGTCGCCGGGGTGGCCTGGTTCACCGGCGACGAGCTCTTGCGGCGGAGGAGCTTCGAGCGTCGTTGGTTTCGGCCGTTTCCAGCTGCAAAAGAAGCGGGGGAGAAAGGGGAAATGATCAGGGGTGCTCGGGGGTTCCACATCGAGGCAGAGGAGGAGCGGGGGAGGCCTGTACCTTGCGAACTCTGGCAAACCGAAGCGGCGGAGCTCGAGCTCGATCTCGAGCTCGGGCGGCTCTGGAGAGGAACTGGGGGTGCAGGAGGGTGATTTGGTGGTGTAGAGAGCGAGTGGTGAGGAGAGGAGAGCTCGGGGAGGGCCTTAAATAGGCGGGCGACGGTCCACTGAGGACCCGTGCGCCGGCGAGCTCCTGCTCATTGCCACAGGGCTCGGGAGGAGCTGGTGCCGTGTCTAGGGTTCTCATGGATTTGGTCCAGAGCGAGGGAAAGAAGAGAGAGGAAGCAGGAGGGGCCAGAGGCGCCGCACGTGTGAGGCCGCTCATTGGAGCTCTCGGGCGGCTGGCGCGCGTGCGAGCTGGGGCGAGAGGAGGGAGAGGAAGGAGGGCGACCATGCTGTGGCATGTTGCGGACGTCGAGGAGCATTGTCGGGCGCGCTGGGGAGGCCCGAGGTGGCTGTAGGCGGTTGGAAGGGGGCAGCTACAGTGCCGGAGCACACTGTAGCACGCTCTAGAGCGCCCAAATGGCCGGCATGGCCATTTTCTATGCATGTGGTCACGGCCAAAGGTGTCTGGTAGCTCTAGGGGGGAGTAAAGAAGTAGGAGATGGCCTTGGATGCCCTGGGTGGCTAGTAGGAGAAGAGAGAGGTAGAAGAAGAGGGAGAGAGGGGTTGTCCAGGGAGGTAAATGGGGGTGTTTCACCCTTTAATCATTGAGCAATGGCCAGGGGAGAGTTACTGGAGGTAGGAGAGGACTAGGAGGAGCTGTGGTAAAAAGTTGAGCTCAAGGAGAATAGTGTTAGTGGTCAAAATGGTGATTTTTGAAAAGTGGCAGAAGGTGTTTGATATGGTTTTGGGGTACTTGCACTAATTTACTTCTTGTGGCACTTGGCAGGGGTGTTTGTCCTGACAAAATGAGAGGGTAAAAGGAAGATGAGGTCATTTGGAAGAGTTTGCTAATGAAACTTTGGCAAACCCTAGAAATTAGCAGAAATGAACTTGTGTAGATCTAGTTGAGCAAATCACTTCTCCTTGATGCACCACTTGGTGTAGTGGACTCATTTGGTCATGTGAACATGCTCAAAAAGTTGGGGTCAAGGAGAGAAAGTTGGTAGTACAAAGTTTTCCAAATTTGATTTTGGTCAGAGAGGGTTTTGGGGCATTTTGGTGAACCAAAATGACCTTGATTGACATGAGGCTTTGCAAGGTGATCAGACTATGCATTTGTGACTTGCTGGATTTTCCTTGGATTTTTATGAAAATATTTCCTATAGAAATATTTCAAATCCTTGAAATGGGCAGAAATGGTTTTGGGAGGTTTTGTCCAATATTTTGATCATGACAATGTGTTGAAACTCTTATATGTGGGAAATATATGCCCACTGAGTTTCCCTGATTTTTGTCAAATATTTTTAAAATAATAAAATAATTTTTCCCTATTAAAGACCATTTCTGGCCTTAAGAAAAGCTTTTAAATAAAATAGGAAAATAACTTTTAATATTATATTTTTGTGGTTTAGGGGAGTCCTACATCTAATAGGATTCAAATATACCTTTTGAAAGATTTTTCACACCCCAAATCAAGCACGTGCAGTGTAATCCTCAATTCAGGGGGTTTTGGAAAACTAGTTTTAGAAAATACTTTTTTAGCCAAATTATTTTTGTAAGAAAATACTATTTGAACTATACACATGGCATGATCATTGGGCAGAAGTTTGGGGCAAAGAGATGAAGTATAGAAGGTGGAGTGGTTGACTTTAAAGAGCACTTGAAAATCACAGAGAGAAAACCAACTCCAACATAAAAGCCAAATAATGCAAAAGTTTTTGTTGGTCCAAATTTTTATGCTTTATTAACGCAAATGAAATGTTACAAAATGCAGGGTGTGATATTATGTCCGGTGGCTTCGCGCTGCGGGCCAATTCGCTTGGTCATTTGGAGCAGATCGATAGTCGCACCCCTGGCCATCAGGTCAGGTTCGGAAACTTGAACTACACGGTGGATATTCGCGGGGACTTCATCTTCGACAGATTCGGGCCTGTGCCAGGAGCGCCGGACAGTCACGACGAGCATGGCCTAGACCTGCTGTCGGACAATGCTCGGGATATCATCCCTGCAGTAGCCCCGGATCTAAATCAGGAACAGGTTGCGTTGCCTAAGGACGGAGGGGTGGACCCCTCCCCGCGGGCCGCATACTCATCGGTGGTGGAGCCGAACATAGGTGTCACCTCTATTGAGGCCTGTGACCTCGGGCCCCCGGACTCGTATCCGGTTGTTGGTCCCGGTCCGCATACCCCCGAGACAGCCGAGCCAGGTTGGGCTCCGGTAATGGAGTTTACCGCTGCGGACATCTTTCAACACTCGCCCTTTGGCAACATGCTGAACTCATTAAAGTCTCTCTCTCTCTCTGTTAGGAGGCTTTGGGCCGAACTATGTCCGGCTTGAGTGGGAAGCGGGTGACGAAGGAATTCGCTGCCCACCCATCACCCACTTCATTGCCACGGTCGATGATTGAACCGACGTGCTTAACTTCGACTCCGAAGATATCGACAGTATGGACGACGATGCAGGAGACGTACAGGAGCCACCGCTCACAGGGCGGTGGACGGCCACCTCCTCATATGATATATACATGGTGGACACTCTGAAGGAAACCAATGGCAACGAGGCAACGGAGGATAACCCCTCAGGGGGAAAAGCAAAGCATGGGCGTCTTCGGCGCCGCTCCAAGCCCCGTCACACCAATACCGGCCCCGGAGATGAAAGCAATCCGGATGGTTCCGAAGAGGAATACAACCCTGATCAGCCCACCTTCAAGCAGTCCGGACCGACCACGGTGGGATACTAGGAGAGGGACAACTATACACCCCCCTCCGAAGACGAGGTAAGCCCTGGCAATGACGAATTTGGCGTGCCGGAAGATCCAGTGGAACAAGTCCGCTTCAAGCGACGGCTTATGGCCACGACAAGGAGCCTGCAAAGGAAGCAAGAGCAGCTTAAAGCTGACCAAGATTTGCTAGTAGATAGGTGGACCAAGATCCTGGCCACCGCAAAGTACAAACTCGACCGCCCTAACAGAGGGCATACGCGGCATAACCGGCTACCTCAACCTAAGCAGGACAACCAAAGGCACACAACTCGACGTCCACACACCACTACGGTCCAAGACAGTAAAAAGGATACACGAAGAGGCATCCTAAAGCCTCGGCGCAACGGTCATAAACGTCAAGCCAAGCAAGCTGGTGCCAAGCCCAGCAACTCCCAGTCCGGTCAACGGACACAGAGCAGCTCAAGCCTATCCGGCCCGAGCCACATACTTGATCAACCATGTGAAATTCACGGTACTCCTAGAAGGACGGCAAAGCATACCAATAGAGAGTGCCGGATCCTCAAAACAAAGCGACCGGTCATGTGCCAGAAACAATGAAGGGAGGCGTCTAGTCAAGAGACCCCCCTCAGAGCACAACAGTACGACCGATCGCCCCCTATCATACAAACCACAACAATTCAATTGTCGTACCCCAGACCTAGTAGTCTGGGAAAAGCCCTCGCAGGTATAAAACCACGAATAACACCTTTTACAAGATGTCAGGGGCAAGGGCCAAGTTCATTGGCCCACCTCTCTAACGGTTGTTTTCATATAACCAAAAAATGCCATGTCATCGGCGCATTCACCTCATACGGTAACCCACCGTCTGCTAACGGGATGAACCACGTTGACTAAATTCCACGTGGCAAACCATTAGGCCAACACCGGTGATATACTCACGCCTACGTACAAGGCCGAACCCCGCCCCTAGAGCGGAAATCATACAGCTGCCGGAGTAGCAAGTCGTGCATGCCTATCAAAATTTTGATATGACAGCCAACTATCCGGACACCAACTAAGGAGTCCGCGCTGCTTCACAGTATAGCGGCTGGGGTCACCAGGGTCCAATCAGGAACCTTTGGACCAACCATAGAAGGACATTCGGCTGCCTCCGAGCATTTACCTTCACAAACTAACTTTTGTGCAGAACATGATCGGTGGCGTGGAATTGGCCCGGACACACAAAGACAGGACCATGCAGGTGGAAGGCAGTCCAGATTCACTTTCGATCCACTCACAGCCCCCTACAGTCTGGCCATCACAGGTTTCGCCAAAAACCATCTCTCTTCATAATCATAAATCGCACTCATATGCATAGACATATTATCCCGCTACAATGCGTAGACCTCAGTAACATGTACCGGCCGTCGTTTATCATGACGCCTCTTTGTCCCGGTTATGCCAGGGTCTTCACAGTACGACAACAAAGTCCGACCACCTTTTTGGTCGCTCGGCACCCCGAACTTATAGCACTATATGCATCAGCTCCGAATCATGTCTTGGGTCATTGGTTAGGTTTTCCCGGCTCCCATGTTTTGGTACCTTATGTTCCGTTCCGTCGACTAAGGTAGCGCTGGGAGAACTACTATGATTGTGTCCCGGTTCTGCCGGACGAGCACCTCAGTAGAGAAAGCCGAAAACCGACTGTCATGATGTAGCGAGAGCTGGTCAGCTGTTCGAGAGGTTATAAAATCCTTAAAGATTTATTCCGCATAACGCCATCATAAATGCAGACTGCGACGGATCGGTCTTCCGATGAGGCGCCAATAGAGCCCCTAGTTCGGCCTTCCGAACACTAGGGGCTGCGCCGACCATACTCGAATTCCTATGGCTAAGTGAGAGTAGTAAAGCCCTATAGTCCGATTGCCTGGTTCGTGGTGAGAAACACCTCCTCACAAGGACCCAACCATGGGATAAAGAGTGTTCAGATATATCTCGAACACCCCCGTATTTCTCACGTGGGGGCTGAAGCCGACGACTGGCCAACTCTCAGAATTTACATACAATAAACAGTCGCACAGGAAGAACATATGTTCAAACAAAACATGCAATATATAACAAAAGTGCCATTATCCCATATTACAAATATTGGCAAGAATGCCCTCAGGGAAATATAATGTCTTTGGTGCACTTATCCGCCGCCAGGCGGGCCCCCTTCAGCACACCTTCATAGTACAGTTCGGGCTTGCGGTGCTCCTTACCCTCCGGTGGCCCCTCAGTTATCAGCTTCTCTGCATCAAGCTTCCCCCAATGCACTTTTGCATGGGCAAACGCCATGCGCGCACCTTCTATATAGACTGATCGCTTGATAGCATCAAGCCGAGGACAGGCGCCTACAATCCGCTTTACGAGTTCGAAGTAACTTCTTGGAATTGGCTCTGCAGGCCACAGCCGGATAACCAAGTCCTTCATGGCTAGTTTAGCCGCCTGGTGCAGTTCGACCAGCAGCTTCAGCTGATCGATAAAAGGCACCGGATAGTTTGGCGCCAAATACTGCGACCAGAAGTTCCTCTCCGCAGACTTCCTCTCCTCGGTCCGGTAAAATTGGGCGGTGTCTGATATGCTACGAGGCAGATCCGCAAACGCCCCTGTAAAATCAAGAATTCAGCTTATCGCTTAGAGTTCTCCCCACTATCACGTAATAATGGCCATAGATACAATAGGCCTTACCAGCCGCAACTTTCCGGGCCTCCTAAATGTCCCATACAGCACCTCGGGCTTCTTCCCGAGAATCTTTCGCAGCTTGGAGAGCTTGGGCGAGTTCGGATTCTTTCCCTACTAGACTCTGCTCCAAGCTCTCGCTTTACGTCACAGCCTCCTGGAGCTTCCGTTCAGCTGTGATGACCCTGGCCTCGTGTTTTTCACGAAGCGCCTGTTCGGTGGCAGCCTTCTCGTTGGCATCAGCCACAACCTTCATCAGCGCCTCATATTCAGCACTCGCTCCTAGGGCGTACAACACAAACACTTTTCAATAGGCACAATTATTCATTCGTGCCCAATGCAAGCCAATGTTTAAACATACCTTGCTTCTCCTCTAATTGCTTCTTCACACGGCCAAGTTCTTCCTCGGCCCGTTCCAGGCTTTGCTTCAGTTCAGACACTTCCGCATCATGAGCGGCCGTCTTCTCCGCAGACGCCTGTTTTCAAACAAAGAGGTATACATCATTAACAAAGGTTCCCACTACAAAATAGGGTTTGATCCCCTGCCCGGCTCTCTTTTGCCAGACAGTGTATCAGGGGCTACTACTCATATTGTGATGATTCCTCAAAGGTTTCTTAGAAACCATACCTCAAAAGCCTTTATAAGGCCAAGGCAGGACTCATTCAGCCCGCTTTCGGCAGACTGAATCTTTCCAACCACCGTACCCATGAGGGTCCGATGTTCATTGACGATAGACGCGTTCTTTAACGCTGTCGATAGACCGCCCGTCATCTCTGTGTAGATAGAGGTTACCGGCGGAGTAGGCAAACCTCCCTCCATTGAGGATGGCCGCTCGCCCGATCCTGGAGCCTTAGAGGCCTCCAGGACTTTATCCGGCTGTGGTCCGAACCCGAGATTGCCCCCATTGTCGACACATCGTGGGGCCGCTTCCCCCATGTGTCTGGCTCCAGCGACATGCCACCCTTGCTCCGGGTTTCTTTGAGACGACACCTCGGTGTCACGCCTGGACTTCGGAAAAGGAGCCCCCGGAGGCGTCCCGCTCGCCACAGCATCCGAGCTCAATGAATTCTCCGATGAGGACTGTCCGACAGGAGACCTCGCCGGGCTGTACAAGATGTGATGACAGTTAAAACTAATGTACCCAGACGACCCCGGATGCATAGGCGCATTCGGATTTCGGTTACTTACTATTTTTTCGGGGGCTGGGCCTTGGGATCCCACTCCAGGTTGTTATCGGCGGCCGGGGTGGATGCCTCTGGATGGGAACCCCTCCCCCTCTTGGGCGATTTGGCCTCTAGGGACAGGAAAGCCGCACGCTTCTTCCCGCCTTCAGAGCGAGGCTCATCCTCCTCTGCTTCCTCCTCTTTGTCTTCGAAAGAAGGAGCGTCGCTGGAGCCTTCAGATTTGGTGTCCGAAGCCTCGCGGCAACGGAGGCCACTCCGGGTCTTCTTGACCTTCTTGGAGGCCTCCTTCTTTGGCGCCTCGTAAGGTGCAGGGACCAGCATCTTCGTTAGAAGAGGTCCGGCCGGTTCCTCCGGCAGCGGGGCCAGACAATGCATCCGCTCCACTTTCTTTATCCATCCCTGAGGTCACAATGAAACACGATTAAAATGTCTCCCTCATGACATGCCATCTGAAGCATGGATGGACAGGGCCTGGCTGTAACTTACCGGGCTTGCAGAATGGGATAATTTATACCCCCGGTCTTCGGCGGAGTCCGGCCATGATTTGCCGGACTCGAAGAGCACCTTCCAGATATCCTCGTGGGAGGAATCATAGAGCTCCCGAAGGGTCTGGTGCTCGGTTGGGTCGAACTCCCACAAAGTGCAGGCTCGACGCTGGCAAGGGAGAACCAGGCGAACTAGCATCACCTGGACTACGTCGACGAGTTTGACGTCCTTGTCAACCACGCTCTGAATGCGTGTCTGGAGCAGTGACAGCTCATCGGACAAGGACCAGTTCGGGCCCTTCTTGGGCCAGGACGTGAGCCGCAGTGGAGCTCCGGATCTGAACTCAGGAGCTGCAGCCCACTTTTTGCTGCGTGGTTTGGTGATATAAAACCACTGCTGCTACCACTCCTTGACGGAGTCGTTGAAAGTGCCCTTCGGCCAAATGACCTTGGGCATCTTGCTCACCATGGCACAGCCGCATTTGGCGTGTTCGCCACTCACCACCTTGGGCTTCACATTGAAAATCTTCAGCCACAAGCCGAAGTGAGGCGGAATCCGGAAAAAGGCCTCGCACACGACGATGAATGTCGAGATATTGAGAAAAGAGTTGGGGGAAAGATCATGAAAATCAATCCCATAGTAATACATGACTCCACGAACAAATGGGTGGAGGGGAAACCCGAGCCCGCGAACAAAATGGGGAAGGAACATGATTCTATCGTAAGGCTCCGGAGTAGGGACAACCTGTCCCTCCGGTGAGAGGCGGTGGCCGATCTTCTTGGCCAGATACCCGGCTTCCCGGAGCTTCTTGATGTCCTTTTCCCGGACGGTAGAGGCCATCCATCTGCCTCCTGCTCCAGATCCAGACATTTTTGGAAAACCTCTCTTCAATAGAAAAGAAGAGTGGTTGGACGTTAGGGCTCGAGCAGAGGGGAATGAGTTAGCAGAAGCAGAAGGCGTGGGTAAAGAGGAAGAGACCTTATCTCTTTATAAGAGGTGGTAAAAGCTTTTTGCGCCTCCCCACTTGCCTGGTGGAACCCACTCACCTCCCACTCACCACGCTTAGTGGTGCGGTTGGATTACCTACACCCGTATTGATGAGAATCCCGTGATAAGGGGACACGATCTTTGCTTCGACAAGACGCGCCAAGGAAACCGCCTCGCAATACGCGCTGTGGCTGGTTGTGGGAAAACAGTTTGAATAATGACCCGACCATAAGGACATATCACGTCGTCTAAAAAGTTGTCAGCTGAAGTATCATTCTCTCTACGGTGGTATGTGAAGGTCATTTTGCAGATCCGAACACGGTCTACGTGTTCGATAATAACCTTGGAGTATTCGAATAAGGAACCCGCCTTGCAATGTTGAAGACATGACTGCACGCCGAACTCATCGTCATTGAAGCCTGGTTCAGGGGCTACTGAGGGAGTCCTAGATTAGGGGGTATCCGGACAGCCGGACTATATACATCGTCCGGACTATTGAAGCGTGAAGATACAAGACTCAAGACTCCGGCTCGTGTCCGGATGGGACTCTCCTTTGCGTGGAAGACAAGCTTGGTGATCCGGATATTATATTTCCTTCCTTGTAACCAACTCCATGTAAACCCTAGCCCTCTCTAGTGTCTATATAAACCGGAGAGGATGGTCCTTAGAAGGCCGATCACAATTACAATCATACCATCATAGGCTAGCTCTTAGGGTTTAGCCTCTACGATCTCGTGGTAGATCTACTCTTGTACTACTCATATCTTCAATATTAATCAAGTAGGAAGGAGGGTTTTACCTCCATCGAGAGGAACCGAACCCGGGTAAACATTGTGTCCCTTGCTTCCTGTTACCATCAACCTAAGACGCACAGATCGGGACCCCCTACCCGAGATCCGCCGATTTTGACACCGACAGTGTGAACCAAGGCTGTTTACCCGCCTCCAATTAAAAAATCCTGATGGCCCCAACAAGCTGGTATCCTGCTCATGGACGTAACAGCCACTGTCCGGATTATCACGTATTTCACGGTGCTTGTATACAGTGGGGTTTTTGCAATATAAATTTTCCGGCTCATGTGTCCGAATGATCATCAGTCTTTTGCCGTTGTCTGATCGAGCGAGGAACCAGTTGTGCTTCCTTGTTTTTGGCAAAGGTGGTGTGATTAGAAAAGGCAGTAACTGTAGGGACACTGCATCATATCAAAAAGGATAGGCATTGTTAATGTAAGATCAACATTGTTCAGAGTATGAGTAGGATAATGCAAGAAACAACATTGATATGTCCCTGTTGGAACTGGGAGGAAAATACAGGGAAATGTATACTGGGTTCGAAAATATAGAAGTGCCATGCATGGTAATACTCATGTTATCTCGCAATCGATTCTTCATAGGAAACTACCATGTACCATGTCATGCATGTTATGTAATCATGTTCTGTCGTCACAAACAAATTCTTCAAGGTAACTAACAGACCATGCATTGTTATATACTCGTGTTCTGTGGGCAAAAAATTTGTGAGGATATTATTCTAGCCATTGATTGCTGAAGGGCGAATATAGGTATGTACACATGGTAAGCATTGCAGGATTTCACTACTTCCAAATATAGAGTTCTCCATATGCACATTTACTTCCCTAATGTATGGTTAGATGAAACCAACAGTGTGGTGCATGTTTCTACATCATGAAAATGAGGAAAACTAACATGGCCATTGATACACACTCATATTTAGTAGTAGCATATAGATTACTGTAAAATAAGGATAATACCCATATATTCCTAACAGTTTGATTATTCGGGGTACAAATTAGCTGTAATGACATGGTCACAATCGCATGAATTAACTCATTCCAAATATAGCTGATTTACGGCATCTCTAATACATTGCCATAGTTCTACTCAAATTCTTCTCAAACAGGGATATGGCAATCATCACAAAAAGTTCAAACAGTGTCATGGCGTCATCATTAACATGAGAAGGAAACAACATACACGCACCGTCCCAGCAATACGTGGTGCCATCTGCTTTGTCGATCGCGTAGATGATGCCATTGTGTTCAATAGCATCACAAAAGTGTGTATCAGCTTTGACGATGATCCACTGCGAGCTGGGTTCTCTCCAGCTAAAGAAGGCACCAATGCAAAGATAGGCGAGTCCGCGGTCGAACAAGGCAATTAGCTTGAAGTTTGTGTAATTCACATGTCGTGTGGGCACTTGGCAGATTACAATCTTCTGCAAAACAAGGTCCGTCCAACTGACGTGGTAATCTAGATGACTTGGACCGCGATGGTAATACTCTATATAATCCAACGGAGGAAGGATAATCTCATGGGAGGTCTGGAAGTTCACGAGCACCAACTTTTTACCGTCTTCTCTAAAGGCACCATCCAGTGGGAGTTCATGCCGACCCAGTACATACCTGCCAAGAAGTTTTAGGCGATGGTGATCGGATCGATGTCGAGGGAAATGATGTACGGTGACCCACTACATACCTGCAAAGAAGTTTCGGCTAATGGAGATCGGATTGAAGTTGAGGGGCATCATGTACGCCTCCGTATCAAGGTGAGCCAATCTAAGACCAGATAGAAGCAAGCAGGGCGTCTTGAAAAGCTTAGGCCTCGCTTCGACGATGGCCGTGTGCATGTCCCACGAGCATGGAGCCAGCCGCAGGGCGCTCAACATATCCATACACGAACAACAGAGGTCGAGGATGTCACTGGGGAGATTTCTCCAATCGCGGCTCATATGGATGCTGCGCGGTTTGCATTCGGCCATGGTGGAGTTTGAAAGGTGGGGGTTTTGGGGGGCTTGATTTACGGGGGAGAGGGCTGTCGGTGCTGGAACGACTAGCGAGGGAATAGTGGTACTGGGGGAGGCGAGTGAGGCGACGGTACACGGGGGCACAGTGAGATGGAGACGGAGACGGAGAAGGAGATGGAGATGGAGTGGTGCTATGGGAGCGGAGAGGGAGATGAGGCGAGGCGCCAATGTGCTGTACAGCAGTGGTGACAGACTGCACAATGCACAGGGTGAGGCTGACTTTGGTAACCCGAACACGCTTCATGGACTAGTGTCAGGCGCAGGGTGTTGTCACTTCACTGTGAGGATCGGATGAGCCACAAGTGTAGGGGATCTATCGTAGTCCTTTCAATAAGTAAGAGTGTCGAACCCAACGAGGAGCATAAGGAAATGATAAGCGGTTTTCAGTAAGGTTTTCTCTGCAAGCACTGAAATAATAGGTGATAGATAGTTTTGTGATAAGATAAATAGTAACGAGCAAAAAGTAAATAAAGTAAATAAAGTGCAGCAAGGTGGCCCAATCCTTTATGTAGAAAAGGATAAGCCTGGACAAATTCTACTAATGAGGAAGGAGCTCCCGATGACACATTGGGAATTATCGTCAAGCTAGTTTTCATCACGTTCATAAGATTCGCGTTCGGTACATTGATAATTTGATATGTGGGTGGACCGGCACTTGGGTACTGCCCTAACTTGGACAAGCATCCCACTTATGATTAACCCATATTGCAAGCATCCGCAACTACAAAAAGGAGTATTAAGGTAAACCTAACCACAACATTAAACATATGGGTCCATATCAACCCCTAACGAAGCAACACATAAACTAGGGTTTAAGCTTCTGTCACTCTAGCAACCCATCATCTACTTATTACCTCCCTATGGCTTCCTCTAGGCCCAAATAATGGTGAAGTGTCATGTAGTCGACGTTCACATAACACCACTAGAGGAAAGACAACATACATCTCATCAAAATATCGAACGAATACCAAATTCACATGACTACTAATAGCAAGACTTCACCCATGTCCTCAGGAACAAACGTAACTACTCACAAAGCATATTCATGTTCATAATCAGAGGAGTAATAATATGCATAAAGGATCTGAACATATGATCTTCCACCAAGTAAACCAATTAGCATCAACTACAAGGAGTAATCAACACTACTAGCAACCCACAGGTACCAATTTGTGGTTTTGATACAAGATTGGATACAAGAGATGAACTAGAGTTTTGAGAGGAGATGGTGCTGGTGAAGATGTTGATGGAGATTGACCCCCTCTTGATGAGAGGATCGTTGGTGATGACGTTGGTGATGATTTCCCCCTCCCGGAGGGAAGTGTCCCCGGCAGAACAGCTCTGCTAGAGCCCTAGATTGATTCCGCCAAGGTTCCGCCTCGTGGCGGCGGAGTTTCATCCCGTAAGCTTGCCCACGGTTTTTTCCAGGGTAAGGGTGATGATATAGTAGAAGATGGACGCCAAAGGCCCACCAGGGGGCCCAGGAGATAGGGGGTCGCGCCCTATAGGGGGGGGGGGCGCCGCGCCCCTGTCTCCTGGATAGGGTGTGGGCCCCCTGGCCTATTTCTTTCGCTCATAAATTCTTAATAAATCCAAAAAGTTGTTTCGTGGAGTTTCAGGACTTTTGGAGTTGTGCAGAATAGGTTTCCAACATTTGCTCCTTTTCCAGCCAGAATTCCAGCTGCCGGCATTCTCCCTCCTCATGGTAAACCTTGTAAAATAAGAGAATAGCCATAGGTATTGAGATATAATGTGTATTGACAGTCCATAATGCAATAAATATTGATATAAAAGCATGATGCAAAATGGACGTATCAACTCCCCCAAGCTTAGACCTCGCTTGTCCTCAAGCGGAAGCCGAAATCGAAAAATATCTCCACATGTTTAGAGATAGAGGTGTCGATGAAAATAAAATACGGACATGAGGACATCATGATCATTCTAATAACAGTAACATATATAGATTCGGTCATGTTATTTCCTATGCTCAAGTAATAAGCAATTCGCAATGTAAAGTATGGTTCTTAAACTTCTTTGGAAACTAACAAACTATAATCTCAGTCATTGAAGCAATTGCAATTTATCATAACATCCGAAAGATTCAATAATAGAGCTTTTCAACAAGCTCACATACTCAACTATCTCATAGTCTCCCATAATTGCTAACACTCACGCAATACTTGTGGTTATAGAGTTTATGCCAGACACTAAGAAAGATAGGGGCTTATTGTGTTGCCTCCCAACGTATTCACCTTTAGGTGATGTCAACAATAATAGCCTATGCCAACTTACATCCAATTGGATATATGTATCATGATCTTTCAAACACGAGGAGCTTGCCAAAGGATAAAATGAAAAAGGGGAAATGTGAGGATCACCTTGACTCAAGCATAAAGTAAGAACATAAAGTAAAATATAGGCCCTTCGCAGAGGGAAGCAGAGGTTGTCATGCGCGTTTAGGGTTGATGCACGAAATCTTAATGCAAAATAACGTCATTTTATATTACCCCTTGTATGTGGACCTTTATTATGCAATCCGTCGCTTTTATTACTTCCACAACAAGTTCGTACAAAGCTTATTTTCTCTGCACTAATAAGTCATACATATTTAGATAGCAATTTTTATTGCTTGCACCGATGACAACTTACTTGAAGGATCTTACTCAATCCATAGGTAGGTATGGTGGACTCTCATGACAAAACTGGGTTTGAGGATATTTGGAAGCACAAGTAGTATCTCTACTTGGTGCAAGGAATTTGGCTAGCAAGAGGGGGAAAGGTAAGCTCAACATGTTTGGAAGGTCAATGACAATATACTTTAACTGAGATGTTGGAAAACATAAACCATTATGTTGTCTTCCTTGTCCAACATCAACTCTTTTAGCATGTCATACTTAATGAGTGCTTCACAATCATAAAAGATGTCCAAGATAATATATCTATATGTGAACCCCTCTTTCCTAATCACTTCCTATTAATTGCAACAATGACCAAGGCTACGTTCATCAACTCTCAACAATTTTTATGCCTCATACTTTCTATGTGTGAAGTTATCACTATCCATAAGATCAATATGAACTCTTTTGTTCTTTGTACCTTCTCAAGATCATAGCAACATAGCAAAACCCTTGACTCAACACTAATCTTTATTATAGATAGCACACAGACTCGCTTACATAAAGAGATCACAAAGTAAAACTCAAAACTACTTGATATCAAAACTTCAATCTACTAGATCAAGATACTACTAAAAGGATCGAACTAAATAAAGCGGTAAAGATAGGAGTGTGATGGTGATACGATACCGGGGCACCTCCCCCAAGCTTGGTAGTTGCCAAGGGGAGTGCCCATACCCATGCGATTATTTCTTTGGAGCTGATGGAGGTGGTGATGATGACGGTGGAATTGTTGCATTTTTCTTCTCTAGCTTGTGACTGAGGCTAAAATTTTCCTCCCTCAGATCCTCATTCTCGAGCTCAAGTTTCATTATCTTTTTGCATAGTGTTGCCTTGCTGTCCTGCAAAAAATGTGGAGGGATAGATTGGACCTTAGGGAGGCTTGACTTCTTGAACTCCACATGCATATCACCAGGTTGAGGTAGTAGATCGTCCTCTTCATCGGAGCTTGTCTCCTCCTTCCTCTTTGGATCATAGTCTTCTTCTTCCTCTGTGGTCCAGCCATAATGTTCCAACTCCCCATATACTTTTGGATTTGCAATATAATCAGCCATGTAGCTCTCTCCGTCCGAATCTTGGGACGACATCTTGTTCCAAATCTGCAACAGGAACAGCTCGGAACGGAAACAGAGGATATTTGTGTGATACGGTGGTCAAAACCTTCGGGAGCATATATAATGAATTTTTACCGACCAAAATACGTAACATACAAGAAAATGGAGTCCGAGAGGCACACGAGGTGCCCACGAGACAGGGGGCGCGCCCTATAGGGGGGGACCTCCTCTCTTGTGGGAGCCTCGTGTCCCTTTCGGACTACTTCCTTCTTCCTAAAATTCTTAAATAATCCAAAACTGATAAAAATTGCCATTAGAGTTGTTTTGGAGTCGGTTTACTTACCGTACCACGTACCTATGCCTTTTCGGAGTCTAGAACGTTCTGGAAAGTGTCTCTTATGTATTCCTTGGGGGTTATGGTTTCAATAATATTAGTTTCAACATTGACAGGATTACCTGAAATATAATGTTTAATTCTTTGACCGTTAACCATCCTCGTATTTGTGCCTTCGAAGTTGTTGATTTTTATAGCACCAGAACGATAGACCTCCTCGATAACGTAGGGACCTTCCCATTTTGAGAGAAGTTTTCCTGCAAAAAATCTTAAATGAGAGTTGAATAATAACACATAATCTCCTACGTTAAACTCACGCTTTTGTATCCTCTTATCATGCTAGCGTTTGACTTTTTCATTGAAAAGCTTGGCATTCTCATATGCTTGGGTTCTCCATTCATCAAGTGAGCTAATATCAAACAGCCTCTTCTCACCGGCAAGTTTGAAGTTATAATTGAGCTCTTTAATAGCCCAATATGCTTTATGTTCAAGTTCAAGAGGTAAATGACATGCTTTTCCATAAACCATCTCATATGGAGACATACCCATAGGATTTTTGTATGTAGTTATATAGGCCCATAATGCATCATCATGTTTTTTGGAGCAATTCTTTCTAGATCTATTCACAGTCTTTTGCAAAATTAATTTGAGCTCTCTATTGCTCAACTCTACTTGACCACTAGACTGCGGGTGATAAGGAGATGCGATTCTATGATTGACATCATACTTAGCGAGCATCTTACGGAAAGCACCATGAATAAAGTGTGAACCACCATGAGTCATAAGATATCTAGGGACTCCAAACCTCGGAAAAATAACTTCTTTAAGTATTTTAATAGAAGTGTTATGATCAGCACTACTAGTTGGAATAGCTTCTACCCACTTAGTAACGTAATCAACAGCAACTAAAATATGTGTATAACCATTGGAGGCAGGAAAAGGCCCCATATAATCAAAGCCCCAAACATCAAACGGTTCAATAACAAAAGAATAATTCATCGGCACTTCTTGACATCTACTAATGTTACCTATTCTTTGACATTCATCACAAGATAAGACAAACTTACGAGCATATTTGAAGAGAGTAGGCCAATAAAAACCAGATTGTAGTACCTTGTGTGCAGTTCTATCTCCAGCGTGGTGTCCTCCATAAGATTCAGAGTGACACTTGCGTAGGATTTGTTCCTATTCATGCTCAGGCACACAACGTCTAATAATACTCACAAAGCATATTCATGTTCATAATCAGAGGAGTAATAATATGCATAAAGGATCTGAACATATGATCTTCCACCAAGTAAACCAATTAGCATCAACTACAAGGAGTAGTCAACACTACTAGCAACCCACAGGTACCAATTTGTGGTTTTGATACAAGATTGGATACAAGAGATGAACTAGGGTTTTCAGAGGAGATGGTGCTGGTGAAGATGTTGATGGAGATTGACCCCCTCTCGATGAGAGGATCGTTGGTGATGACGTTGGTGATGATTTCCCCCTCCCAAAGGGAAGTGTCCCCGACAGAACAGCTCCGCCAGAGCCCTAGATTGATTCCGCCAAGGTTCCGCCTCATGGCGGTGGAGTTTCTTCCCGTAAGCTTGACTACGATTTTTTCGAGGGTAAGGGTGATGATATAGCAGAAGATGGATGTCGGAGGCCCACCAGGGGGCCCAGGAGATAGGGGGTCGCGCCCTATAGGGGGCGGGGGCGCCCCCTATCTCCTGGACAAGGTGTGGGACCCCTGGCCTATTTCTTTCGCTCATAAATTCTTAATAAATCCAAAAAGTTGTTTCATGGAGTTTCAGGACTTTTGGAGGTGTGCAGAATAGGTTTCCAATGTTTGCTCATTTTCCAGCCAGAATTCCAGCCGCCGGCATTCTCCCTCTTCATGGTAAACCTTGTAAAATAAGAGAGAATAGCCATAAGTATTTAGATATAATGTGTAATGACAGTCCATAATGCAATAAATATTGATATAAAAGCATGATGAAAAATGTACGTATCACAGATCGTTCCACACTTGAGAAGAGGAAAAATGGAAAGGTAGAATGCGACAGCAGAGGAAGAGAACCCTGGCTAACGAGCCTGGGAGGGGATCGAGCAGGAAGTTAATGCTCCACGCCTAAAGGTTTTGGTAAAACCTGATTTTCATAAGGTGACTTATACTCACCTAAACGGAGGGAGTATTTCTTAACCAGAGAATGTTGTGTCTCCCACTCACGCGCTCCAAAAAAAAAGCTACGACACATTTTTTATTTGTTTGCATAGGTCCCACCTATCAAGAAGGATGGGCACGTACACGAACAGGTACGACTCATCAGTCTACCCACATAGCCTTTTCGTTTAGTCTACCTAGCCGTCTAATCAACTGCCTGCACGCCACTTCTCCCATTTACTTCTCCATCGGGAACCGATTCTCCTCGGCTTCTTCACCTCCCCTTCGTCTTCATTTGCATCCAAACCCCACTGCGTTCACATTGTTTTAACCTCTTTAAATAATCATCTACTACTTTAGTTACACTAGCCATCTAATCCTAATTCTCCAAACCACAGCCCTCCATTCCAGCGGCTCCAAATGGCGAAAGAGATCGAGATGCAGGTTTTTAGCGTCCAACATGTCCTCGTCGAAGGATCGGTGCACATAGTTGCCACCGTCACCGTCCACCCAAGGGTTGTTCGGCAGTGGATCAACAATGTATCCAACTCCCTCGAAAAGGTAGAGACGAGGGTCATCAGTCTCGACACAGAGTACACGGAGCGTGCCCCTGGGAAGATCCAGCGCTCTGCCGTCCTTCAGCTGTGCCTCGAAGATGATGTTTTGGTGTACCACATCATACACTCGCCCTCCATACCAGGTGAGCTTCACGATTTCTTGTCTCGAGAGGACGTATACTTCTGTGGGGCAGCCATCGAAGCGGACAAACAGAAGCTGGAGCCGTACAACCTTGATTTGAAAAGCATCGCTGATCTACAAACCAGAATCAAAATTCCTATAGAAGATTGTGATAAACAGACACCATCCCTATTCGACGTAGCAAAATTTGTGCTCGGTACAAATCTTCAAAAGGGTGACGAGACGGTGGCATTAAGGTCGTCTGGATGGGAGAATTATCCCTTGACGTATGAGCGAATAAATTATGTTGCCCTCGATGCCCGTGTGAGTTTTGAGATAGCTGCAAGGTCCAAAGAGCTTGTTGCAAAGCCATCTCCCACAGAGAATGAGAACAAGAAGAAAAAGAAGAAGAAGAAGAAGAAGAAGAAGAAGAAGAAGAAGAAGAAGAAGAAGAAGAAGAAGAAGAAGAAGAAAAAGGCTGCACCAGCAGGAGGGCATTATGGATGGATGAACTATTTCCTCTCTTGTTAAAAAAATATTCCCTCTCGGTGTATATTGATATAGATGGACTATTTCGATGGTGTGCATGTCTTTGGAACAGAGTAGTAGCGTGGGCCTGCTTGACTATAAGGAACTATTTATCCGCATATATTGCTTTCTCTGCTACTCCTTCCAGTGATCGGTATGCAGTGCATGTGTCCGTAGACATGACAGCTTGTCCATGGAAGTTCAACTACGGCGACCATCATGTTTCATCTCGTGATTCCCATGACGCCTCTCCAACCCAAGGCACCACGCCCCCCGACGTGCGCCTCACCCCTCTCGGCCGAACCGCTCCTCTGCCTTTGTGTGCATGACATGCGGGCCACCTAAAATGCGGCGAGCATCAATTTTCTACCACAGCCAAACACGATTCCCACGACACCGCTCGAACCCATGACACCACACGTCCCCCAACCTGCGGCTCACCCCTCTTGGCCCCACTGCCCCTCTGCCTTCGGGAGCATTACATGTGGACCAGTCACCTATCGAGTCCACATGTTATTGACTCAAAGGCGCTGAAGCTCAGTCCCAACGGCCCTGAGAGGGAAATGTAACTCCTGCACCAGGGCTTGTGGTGCTCCCGTAGCATGAACTCGTGCCAAACTCGAGATTTGTTTCTTTACTATACATGCATGCAACGATTTAATGGACATTGTAATCTCAACATGTGATGGGGAGCTCAAAATTTGAATTTGAAACTTATAAAACGAAAAGATTCAAAACAAATAAACTGGGAGAGAGGGAGTATATCGTAGGATGTGTCCCATACAAAATAAGTCCCCTGGTTTGTCACCGCGAAGATGCGGTTAGAAAGGAGCACAACGTCTTCCTACTCATACGGCAACAAATCGGCCGCAGACAGCATGGTCCGCCTTTGACCGCCATGTGCAAGGTTTGTGCTATCTTATTCAATCTCACCGTGGTTCCAGCATACCAATTCATGAGGTGGCCTGTTGCATGGCTGATCCCAATGCTGGACAAAGGTTCTACAGGAACGCTGGCACCATTGTAAATGTTGTGCAAATCGATGTTGGTACCCTCCCGTACATATGCAAGCCAATCTCCACTCGCACCGAGCCTAACCTGTGAAATAGTGGGCAGGGGGAGAATTTGGAAATGGACACAGAAGTAGTCTTTAGAATGCATTTACTACGTGATCAAACTCATCTTACCTGCTCATCGGAGGAAATCCGAGTGCCCCTCAATGTCGGCATCTCAAGGGGTGTCAACTTGCAACTACGGGCACACCGCGCTGGAGAGACCCCCAAGGAAACATCCTCGTGTGTTCCACGGAACATCAAGATGCATTTGTATGAGTAGTTTATCTTGTGAGAGAAAAGGATGAACGAGGGAAGGCCTCTAGAGATAGAGATGGACACTACTACTACCAATGTGCTGGCCCATGCGTTGCAATGGATCCAAAGTAGTAGAATAATACTTGTTCACGTGCTTGAAATATAAACACTCTAGTTTTGATATACATGTGTCAGCAGACATGACAGCTTGTCCATGGAAGTTGAACCACGACGACCATCATGTTTCTTGTTTCTACCACTACCACACCCACACGCAATTCCAACGACGCCGCTCCAACCCATGGCACGACGTCCCCCGACGTGGACATGGATCCTCTGACGTGGCTATCACTGTCTTACCCTGCCTTTCCTTCACTGACAGGTGGGCCAGCCGCATTTAAGGTCCGCATGTCATTGACTCATAGGCCGGGCACTAAGCCACTGAAGTTCAGTCCCGTGAGCCCCGAGAGGGAAATGCAACTCCTGCGGCAGGCGTTGTGGCGCTCCCGCAGTACGAGCTCGTGCCAAAACTAGAATTTCTTTCTTACTACCACCAACTAGTACTAGTAAGGTACACATGCATGGCACGCATGAGATTCTGGTGGTTTGTGCATTATGCTTCTACATGTGGAGTTTTCTGGATTCTAACATGTGGCAAGATCTGGTGGAATGTAAGGTTAGGCAAGTTTGATTAACTTAGGTGAGTGTTTGGTTCAAGCCACACCTTAGGCAAGCCACACTAAGGCCCCAAATGACATACACACACAAAATGTGGCAAGATTCCCTTAGGCTTGCCAACTTGTGGCTCTCATTTTGAAGAACTAATAACTTTGCCTAAGCTTAGTTGTGGCAAAGTTAGTCATGAATTAAGGGGCTGTTTGGTTCCTAGCCACACCTTGCCACACATTGCCACACCTAACCTTAGGCAAGTTTGACCAAGTTAGGTAGGTGTTTGGTTCTAGCCACACCTAAGGCAAGGATTTTTTTATGAGCAGTGAGCCCCACATGTCATAGACATAAAAAGTGTGGCAAGATTCCCTTAGGCAAGCCAAGGTGTGGCTAATAATTTGAGCAACTCAACTAAGAAAAGTGTGGCAAAAATCATGTGGCAATATATGGCAAAGATAGTCACAATCCAAACAACCCCTAAGTTCAACCATGGAGTCTTCTATATTATACATGTGGCAGAATCTGGTGGACGATATCCAACGTCTAGTAGTGCTCGGATTTGCCATCTTTGTACCGTCGGATTGGCTTCATCCAACGACCAACTTTTAAAGTTTTTTCACACACTATATAGGGGGTATAGACATAGATGTGCCGGTCCATTGCAATGGAGCCAAAGTATATCTATTTAGTGGAGTGCACTCTAAACACATTATCTATTTATTTTTCTCTAACCTTTCGTAGCCATGCAACCAAGCCACATAAGCTTCATGGGTGCCCCCACATCATATTATTCATACTACGTTGATTGAAAAAAAGATAAATCACCCAAAACAAGATCTTCCCGTTTTTTGTTCCTACGATGTTGTGCCGTGCACGTACCTACTAGTTGTATAGTGGTAGTACTAGTAATATAGTTAGGAGTACAAACTTGGTACTAGTAGGAGTAGTACTAGTACGGAATGCTCCTACTCTATCAACAAGCCCCATCTGACACCAAATTTCTTGGCTTCCGTGCTACAGCTAGATCTTCCCCTCGTTTCTGTTTTCCAACCCGGCGGCGGGCGGGGTGTCGGTTTGCTCAACGGCAGTCCCACATGAAAGTGAAAATGCTAGGCAACACGCCTTCCCTAAGCTATGTGTCGTGCCGGACGGGCCGTGGAGTACTCCTGATTCCCGGGCGTGTGGGGGTGCGACGCGAACGCGACAGGCCTTTTCCTTTTACTAGCAATGTGCCCGTGTGTTGCGACGGATCCAAAGTAGTAGAATAGTAGTATTTGTTCAGAAACTTGAAAGAAATCACTATTGTTTTGATATACTCCTAATATATTACTCCCTCCGTACCTAAATATTTGTCTTTTTTGAGATTTCAAATGGACAATCACATACGGATTATATAGACATATTCTAGTGTTTCTAGCAAGATGCCCACGTGTTGCACGAAGTTGATGGAAAAGGTAAGCAGAACTTATAAATTGACAGATGGAGTACTAGTTACAGTGATGCATATAATTAAGCAAAGGGATCGCACATGTCAGTATTGACTAGAACGAGAATGCAACAACACAATAAGAATTAAGGCCATGATGATGCGATCGTAGTGGTGGTTATAGAAGGCAAGAAGAAAGATGGATCCATGAACGTACGACCTACTCCTCCTCAACTTAGTGCGCCAGGCCACCGACCGGCGGCTAAGGAGCGGCGGCTTTTGTGGCGAGGTCGAGATGCTTCTCAGCAAAGGCATGCAAGGCGTCCAGCCGGTTGAGGAAGGCTAACATCGTAGCGTCCTCACTGGCCTTGTAGATACCTATGTACACGATTTGCTCGTACACGTGGATGTGTAGGTCGACGAATTCTTGCAGGGCGAGGCGCCTCGCGGCGAGCGCGACCTCCAGGTGGACATTCTTTGTGGCGTCGGCGGGCAGTCGCAGGGCAACCAGTGCTTGAAAGAGGTTCCGGCCATGGAGGCCGATTAGGGTGGCAGGCAATGAGGAGCCCAGGCGCGCGGGCTGGAGGAGTACGGCTATGTCGTCCGCCAGCTTCTTGAGGACGGTGAACTTGTTGCTGGTGGCAACGATCATCTGGTCCAACTGAGAGTCGTAGTTGGTGTTGACGGCGGCCATCCAGTAGCCGGTCTTCAACACCGTCTGGAGATGATCCTTGGCGCCATGCCTCAGGCCGGCATCGTGGACCATCTGGCGCAGCCGCTGGCCGCTCAGGCGCATCGCCGCCATGGGTCTAGAGTGAGCTCTTTTGCACTTAGTGTAGGTGCCTAGACAAATGAATAGGTGCGTACGATGTGGTAGATGCATTGGAATGGAGGGGCGCCTTTATATGAGGGCAATGAGGGCAAACTGCGTTGCACATTGTGCAGCCTCTTTTCCTGGAACCCCTCCCATTACTTCCCTCATGCATTAATTGAAGGAGGATGCGTTGTCCGTTCAACATATCGGGAACCGCTACTCCCTCCCTCGTCTGCATTAAAGCCATATCGGGAACTGCGCCGCCCGCTGTCAAATCGAATACTCCCTCCGTCTAGGTGAGTATTAAGTCATCTTACAAAAACCAAATAGTAAACACATAGGCGTGGTGCATTAACTCCCACATTGTTTCTTATTTTTTGACATAAATAGAGGAATCAACCAATAAGAGATGTGGGGCTTGTATGCTTTTAATGACTTGAGACTATCAAACATGACATGCAGTGGTCAGTTTGTTGCACAAGAACAAATACAACCCACGTCAGCACACATGCATCTTATAGCATCACATCTAATGGCTATAAAAGATGAATGAGACCAAATTATATATCATCCAGATTAGTTCTAGGAAAACTCTATTAATGATACTTAGTACTCCTGCGCCATGTATCATATATTAGTATCATGTAGTACTTTATTTATTGCCATGTATGACACATAGTACTCAACTCTCTCTCTCTCTCTTTCTTCATTTAATTCTATGACACCTCATCAAAATTTCTAAGGCTAGTACCATTACAACCAGCCTTAGCAAATACTCCCTAAACATTAAGTTCTCTCGTTTTCCTCTCCACCTTGGTCACCTAGACGAAGGGAGTATATTGCGCGGGCTTTTCCTGTGCGGTAGGAGGCGGGGCAGTTCCGCCTAGTCGGTTCGACAGAGACGCGAGAAGACGAGGGAGTAGGCTGCTGCAAACGTAGGGCTGTGTGATTTGACATCGAGCTACTGCTGAACAGGTGGGGCCCCGTGATTTGACTTGTCATTATCATTTTGACTGCGGTGCTACGACCGGCATGAGTCTCCCGATTCCTGACCACCTCCATACAGGTGCCTCTCCCAATGCTCCACCATGTAGTTGAGGCTGGCTCTTGCATGAGAGCCCACTTATCCACTTTTTCCTTGCCTCTTTCCTCCACACATGCAAAAATGCTATGTAAAGCGGGCTTATATCCCACTATTGTAGTACTTACTTACTCCTACAGGTGCTAAGCTTGCCACATCGGCATAAAGTCTGATGTGGCAAGTTTGGTGACCCAAGGAACAAACGGTGCTAAGCGCGTGTACCTAGGTGAAAAGACAATTTTGAGTCTATAGCTAATTAAATGAAGCAAACTTAGCAACACCATTTCATTGGAAGAGGTCACTCCTTGGCGAATGCAATAAATACTAGTACTCCCTGTGTCCTAGTGTCAAAAACGTTCTTATATTATGGGACGGAGGAAGTACGAACAAAGAGATAGAGAGGAGTAAAAAAAATACACTTATAGCCAACCTTATAGCTAACCTTGTTGTAGTATGAGTGACCAAGTGATGACTATGTATGACATGCCAACATCGGATAGCCTAACACACCGTGTTAAATCTCCAAGGGCGCGACCGTGCGAGCGACGCGACGGTCGTGGTAGGCGCGACCATGATACGGGCTGCTGGCAGCCCTTGGATCTGAGATCAAACGGTCACATGCTAAGTTGCTGAAAATTTGCAGAATAACCCTCCAGGATAGGATATTCACCCATAGGTCTAGAATCATGCCATGCAACCGTTCGATGTCAGATCCAAGGGCTCTCGAAAGTCCGTATCATGGGAGAATGGAAAGGCACTACCCTGCCGTTCGCAGGCTGGCAGTTAGCTCCTACTCGTCCCCGCACGTCCTTCAATACTACGGCAGTTCGCTCCTAGTCGTCCCATCCATTCACATTACGACAGTTCCACTAATCCTAACCCTCCTCCCAAATCCATGGCGTCCCAAATCTCCATGATCGGCGGTGAGTACAAGGTTAGAACCATCACCGGCGATGAGTTCGACATCATCTACACCCGTTCTTCCGCGACGGTGAAAGGATGCCTTTCTCGCTTCAGACACATGTTTGAAGACTCAGATGATGAGCCGGTCGCTGGGCTAGATGTTGAGTACACCATAGTCCCGGGACGAGAGAAGGATCTAAAGGACGAAGAGAGGAAGAATCCCGCCGTGATCCAGGTTTGTGTGCATGACTTATGCTTGGTCTACCACATATGCCATGTCGATGTTGAATGCCTAGATTTTAAGGACTTCCTCGAGAGCAACCTAGTCAAATTCGTTACTGTAGACTTTGGTAACGACAAAGAAGTACTGGGTCGGATAGGCCTCGTTGTAGGCAACACCTTCGACCTCCAGAAGAATTGTCTGGTGTCCTCTCGTCAGCCTTCAATGCTGACCCTGGCAGGAGCCATGGTTCATCCTTCATACGGTAAACTGGAGAAACTTCCATACACGTTTCATTGTTATGCATGTCAGCGGAATGTACTAGATATAGACCACATCCACTACGCCGCAATGGATGGCTACCTTTGTTTCAATATCTACAATGGTTGGATGAAGAGCAAGAGCCAAGTGTGCGGTTCAAGCAAAGAAGTACCAGCCAAGAGGAAGAGGGACAAGGACGAAGTCGAGGACGTGGACGAGGACTCCGAATAAGGTGGCAGTGTCGTTGCTCATGGTGGTTCTAATGAAGTGTCTCCGGAATAGTTGCAAAGTTTAATTTCAGGTGTGCTTAATTTAATTTGTGGGGTGTGTTGTGCTGAGCCCCCAGCAGAACTATATTATGTTTCTTCTCGTTACTTTAACTCTTTAGTACGTACATAGTAGTATTTCTTACATTTCATCTTTTAGTTGGTATAGTACGACCACTCATTTCTTCACATTATATACGTACAATATATATGGCCAACATCATATAACCAGCAGTTTAGTTGTCAAAGAATTTCAGGGTGCTTAGTTTTGTCAAAGAATTCCAGGATGCTTAGTTTTATTTGAGGGGTGGGTTGTGCTGGACACCATTATTGTGACTAGCCTTTTTAATAGTTCTATATGCATAATTTGGCGATGAGCGCTCTCTATATGTACCACCTTTTTTATTAATTTCAAGTTTTGCTCCATGGCGCAATCCATCGATACTACTGTTGTACAAAAGTATACATTTTTAAAAGGCTAGAGGGCGGGGCAGTCTAGCTCGGTTGGTTTCACGAGAGGCGAGGGCCTTTGTGATTTGACGGCTCATTACTGCTGTCGAATCGAATAGTACTGCGCCGCCCGCTGCACGCCCGACGCCTCCATTAAACCCCTCTGTTAAACCCGCATGCAAACCGAGAATCGTACTTCAGCCACACGTCCGTTCATGAGCGGGCCGGAATTAAACGCAACACCGACCGAGCTCCTCTCATCTGCCCTCAGTTTAAACGAGGCCAGACGCCGGCCAAGCTCCTACCGTCCGCCCTCTATTTACATGAGGCCAGACAGACAGCGGGCAAGAATCGCACCCCTTCGCCGCTCCCCCATCTCCTCCTTCACCATTTTCTCCACTCTTCCGAGGGCTTCCGATGAGCCATACTCCGGCATATTACCCGGCTGTGTGGCCCGCCAAGCCCTCCGGATATGGGCGAGGCCGCTCGGTGCTTCACCAACCTCGCTTGGCCCGACGGAGCCAGTTGCCGCCCCAAGCAGTCGCTTGGTTCAGATCCGCTTCCTCGCACCCTACCGGGGCCTCTTTGCCAACTCACAAGTCCACGGCCTCAGATCCGCTTCCTTGCACCCTCATCCAACCTACCGGAGCAGCTTCTGACACCACGTCCACGACCGCAGATCCTCATCGTTGACACCACCCTTAACCCAACCACCGGAGCAGCTTCTGACGCCCCGTCCATGGCCGCAGATCCGCGTCGTCGACACCATCCTTAACCCAACCACCGGAGCAGCTTCTGACACCCGTCCACGGCCGTAGATCCGCGTTGTCGACACCATCCTTAACCCAACCACCGGGGCAGCTTCACCTACGCCCTCGTCCATGACCACAGATCCGCTTCGCCCAAACCATTGTCCACCCTACCAGAGCCGCTCCACAAACACCCTACTCGACGGTTCTAGATCTCCTTACCGGACCCCGTCAGCCAGCGCAGCGTCATCACCCTTGATGTTTCTAACCTGATTCCCACCGTCTGGAGAGATGCCAAGCACCCGCCATGGCCTAGGTACTTGTCACCTTTAAACCCGTCCAACATCACATGCACGATGTACTTCAAATATACTAACCGGTCACTGTTACCTGTTATGCAGCTGGCAAAAACTACAAGGATGATGTTTCTTCAGGATCTAACAGCTTGGCCAACCAAGATCCTGGACCGAGGCATTGCTATGATCTTGTAAGCGCGTCTCTCTCTTGTATTGTTCTGTGCCTGCTAGCGTGCTTTGCTAGGATTTTCGACCAGTAATCCCTTTATGCAGACAATGATTTCTACTACTGGCTGCTAAATTAGATATGTAGATGTCATACATGATACTACCTCGTACCTTCGTTCCTAGATATGTCTTTCTAGAGATTCCACTATAGGCTACATACGGAGCAAAATGAGTGAATCTACACTCGAAAATGCATCTATATACATCTGTATGTGGTCCATACTAGAATCTCTCCAAAGACATATATTTAGGAACAGGGGCAGTACATTACACAAAATCGTAGGTGGCATGTAGGAATTCCAGTGCACTACATTAGGCTCCCTTAGAGTGCCTGCTAGTCCAGCATACAGAGTCATGGCTAGTTTATGGTACGCACACAATCGTTAATTGGTGGTTTAAATATGCGCAAGGGATATGCAATGTAGTATCATGTAGAGATGTCTGAAATTAGCCGTGTCAACTTGCAGATAGGGTTACACAATGAAAAAGTACAACATGTATGTGGCAATTTCATGGAACATCGCCAAAAAGGAGAGGCGGCAGTGAGCCTATATGGTGTGCTATGGTACGTCACTCCTCCATTGTAGTTATTTGTATGCCAGTTCAATTAGCCAAGTTTCTTAGGGACAGTTATTATGAGTTATCCTAAGAAAATAAGCACCTGTGAATATAAGCTCCATGTAATAAGCCAACCAGTTCTTTTCATTGCGTTTTCAGCTTATCTTTGGTATGATCAGTGGAAAGTCTAGATTGCATTATATATTTTTTCATTTTGCTGCCCATATGGAAATTAATTTGACTTGCAAACATCACAAATTGAACCCAGTGCAGTAATTAATATGATGGGAAAACAGACCATCACTATTTGCTCAAAATGCAAATACAAAGATACCATCTACTTGGCACAATCTACTTTGGTTAGTGTTTTCCATAGAGATCCCATTGCCTAATTTAAACGAAGAATGCATGACCCACATTTAAATGAAGAACAATTATTTGTTGAAATTCGGTGGTCCAAGTGGCTGGTTATTATCATATAGCAGCACCACCTGAAAGCATCATATAGCAGCAGCAGCAGCTCATAGCAACTCATCATACAGCAGCAGCAGTCTGCAATTCATCATATACCAGCAGCAGCTCATAGCAATTCATCATATAACAACAACAGGAGCAGCTCATAGCAATTCGTCATATAGCAGCAGCAGGAGCAGCTCATAGTAATTCATCATATAGCAGCAGCAGGAGCAGCTTATAGCAACTCATCATATAGCAGCAGAAAGCAGCTCATATCAATTCATCATATAGTAGTAGCAGCATCTCATAGCAACTCATCATACAGCAGCAGTAGCTCATAGCAATTCATCATATAGCAGCAGCAGGAGCAGCTCATAACATTGCATCATATAGCAGCAGGAGAAGTAGCTCATAGCAATTCATCGTATAGTGGATCAGAATGAAAATTTGGCAAAATATCAGAGGAGATCCTCACCTTGTTGGATGAGCTCATCCTTCAACAGCACCTCCAGGCCATGGCCTGGGAGGAGGGGAGGGGGAATAAGGTGCCTTCTACTGCAGTGTGGCACCAGCCGTAGTTGTGCAGCGCCCGCCGGAGTAGTGTGTTGGACGAACCACAGTGGAGCAGCTGCTGGAGACCATGAGAATGAGGGGCGGCGCCAGAGGGAGGAGCAGCCAGGGAGATTTGCCCCTACCCGCTGGCCATGTAGCCTAGCTGGACATAGCATCATCGAGGACCAGGCCAGATTGGACCAGTGGCAACGGCTCGCTGGAGGAACCCTAGTGCTGCAGGCAGGGGATCGAGGTAGAGGGAAAGGGGAGAGGAGATGCAAGCGGGCAGGCAATGAATGCTTGCGTGTTTGTTTTTACTTGAGGGTCAGGTGTGACATGGGTGTCAGTAGTTGCATTTTGAGTGTAATATAGGCAGACAAAAGAGTCATTTCACTATTCCCCTTTCCTTCAATTTTTAGTGAGGTTCTACCCGAAACACCCCATCCAAAGTGAAATTAGTTAAGCCCAAGCCCATAACTCAAAAATGACTTCTTTACATCTTTTATGACTTATTTTGACAATATGCCCTGAAAAGGCGGAATCGAACTAGCCCTTAACCTACAATTCAATTGTGCGTGCAAGATGAATCACTCCTACCTGCTATCTGTACATTTAGGCATCATCATACATGGCATAACCTAATACATGTGCATTCCATTGTAGAATCTGGAATATGCAATGTTTATGTTAGTTCATACATTGCACATGATGTTTAAATGCCCCTTAAATCTGGTCAGTCAAGTGATGGTCTTTAAGCCTCCTTCTTTGCTTCTTTTCTTGATATGTAAGATTTGCTCACACATCTGTTCAATTTCTTGTTTGCATCAGCCAGCCATACTAGGATTGTTTCCTTTGATTCCTTGCTGTTCTTGACCTAACACTCTAACAGAGCTTGTCAACGATTTAAACACTAAGGGCTGCTGTAGTGGGGCCTTGTCTAACTCATAGGTGACATAAAGGTTTGGCTGTACACTACAGTAGGCTCTCCAAGAGTACCTGGAGATCCAGTTCGAAGGTATGCCAAGTTTTTACATAGTGCAGACACAGTAAATGCTCATTTCATTGTGTGCAAGTGCAAGAGATGCGACATGTTTCATTATGTGGTGTTGTTTTGTTATAATCTCATCCTTTTGCGTTCACAGACTGGAAAGTATGCATATTTATCTTCCAAGGAGACAAGTAACTAGTTTGTGTCACCTTGCAGAGGGGGTGCAATGAAGATAAGATTGAGGATTTCCAAGTACAAGATGTTAGGAAGGAGCCTTGCAAGAGAAGTAGGAGCGGCACTGAGCCTCTTCTACCTGCTAAGGTAAGTCATTGTATGCAACTCAACAGTTCAATTCCTTGTTTGTTTCAGGCATAGTTAATTTGCTCTTTTCAATTGCTTTATTTATCCTCAGTTAATGAGATGCCCAAATAATCATGCCTAATGTTCGGTACTTGTATAACAATTAGTTGACATAATTAAAGGCCTTACCATTTAATTACTCTGCCGAAGTGTGCCTGAAGCTTTGAAGTCTATTAACCAACTATTATTGCATGAGGCTCACAATCTAGTTTATAATACGCTAATGATTGCATAGTTTTGCCTGCTGTAGTATGTTTGTATGAAACCCTCTGCTGTTCATTATGCTCCCTAAGACTTTAATTGAGATACAGAATGGTCAACTGCTTGCTTATACGCAACGTGTTGTCTAAATTTGTAACTTGTCTGTGTTTTCGATTGGGCCCCAACATCATGCTCCTCTGGTGAACTAAGTGGGATTTCTGTATGCAGGCTGCACAGACTATCTTTCTTATAATTTTTAAAATATCACCTGCTTATGCTTCATGACGTGTAACATTATTGTTAGTCCTCTTTTGCCATATAGTACAAAATAGTGTCTTCCTCGCTTCACTGTTGTAACTATATATTTGCCCTAGTAATGTGTACTTACAGAAACATTTTAGGATGAAGTGACATCAACACAAAGATCTGCGAGCAGTGCGGCATGGCCATTACCGAATGATTATGGATTGGAATTGGAATGTGCTGATGTTCTCGAGCATCAACTAGAGGTGGCAAGACAACATGTACATGATTGTCAACATTTAATCAACAAGTTGATACTGGACATGCAGGTATTAGATGCAGGAGTCAAAAAAAATGAAACAAGACACTGAGGTAACCATGAAGGAATTGGAGATTTTGCAGACTGAAATTTGTGCTACCTGAATCCGGCCAATCGATTATAGTTCGAATGGAGTTAAGTTGATGTGCGTCCATGATGTATGAGCTGTATTTGCCCAGTGTATGTAATTTGCTGTTTGTGTATGCTTTATTAACACCTGTGCCGAACCATAATGCCCAGTGGGTATAATCAGCTATAATTTCTTTATTGTATAGTGTAGGATTATTCTACCTTTCTATGCCTTGATCTCTTTGTTGTATAGTGTATGCTTTTTAGAGCTGATAGTATTGAGTAGGATAATTCTTTGAATATGCTATATCGTTCAAACGGGGGCCAACTCGCCCGACCATGGCCCTTCACAGGCCGTACTATCCCATGGGTCATGTACGGGCCGTCGGATCCATGGGCCTTCAATCGGCCGTCGGACCCATGTGCCTTCAATGGGCCGTCGGACCCATGGGCCTTCATTGGGCCGTCGGCTCCATGGGCCTTCAATGGGCCGTCGGATCCATGGGCCTTCTACGTCTCGTAGGATCCATGGGCCTTCTACGTCTCGTAGGATCCATGGGCCTTGTAAGGGCCGACTCATTTATGGGTATTGTACGGGCCTTTAATGGGCCGTAGACGGGCCTTTAATGGAAATTGTACGTTTTATGGGCTGACCATAACGGGCCGTTAATAGGCCGTATTTGGTGATGCTATGAAAATGGCCCAACAGATTAACGGTCCACAAACGGGCCGACTGTAACGGCAGGCTGAATTTAGCCCACAAGCAGAAAATGACAGTAACGGGCTATAAGTAACCGAATGCTGCAAATGAGCCCAAGAATAAATGGGCCCTCAGAAGGCCGAAAGATAACTTGGGCTAGACACAGCCCAATGGAATAACGGGTCGTTAATGGGTATAAAGTGATACACTGTTCATTACGGGCCAGTTTCACCACAGGCCGTTTTGGGTGTAAAGTGACACACTGTTCATTACGGGCCAGTTTCAACACGGGCCGTTAATGGGGAAATAGTTACACAGGGCCTCATATGGGCCGAAATACGTCATGGGCCATACATGGGCCAAAAGTGAAAATGGGCTGGAATCATATTGGATGGCCCAGATGACGCTACTGGGCCTAATTCGGATAGGGCGTAACGGGTCTTGGGTTAGCGGGCTGTGAATGGGCAATACGCGAACATGTTGTTAACAGGCTTTCCATGGGCCGGCCCGCCACCTTTTGACCAAGTCAAACGGGCCGGCCTTTTCATAGGAATGGGCCACTGTTGGGCTGTGCCACATGTCGATGTATCATAGGTGCCTTCTGTCCAATGAGTGGATGACATCTGTCCCAACGATGAGCCGACACGTGTTTCCTCCAGCCAATGATAATTTTACACGTGGAAAATCCCCATTGGTCGGGGCTGTTAACGGGTTATCGGATCCAAAACCCGACCTGATAGCTTAACGATGTTCCGTTACGGTGGATGCCATGTGTCGGTCACCCTTGACGAAAGCACTTCTGTGACGTGCGATTTATCATCATGGAAGTGGACACTTCCGTGATGATAATTTTGGTAATGTCATGGAACACTTCTACGACAGCACAGGTATGACTATCTTGATTCTATCATAAATTTGTCATGGATGTACATGCATGACAAAAAATGCGACCTACTGTGACAAACACGTATCATCACGGAAGTGTATTTTTTTGGTAGTGTTGGGTGATTATGAATTTAAAGAATGCTTGTGTTGAAGTTAGCAAGTCTCGTAGCATGCACGTATGGTTAAAGTTGTGTAACAAATTTGAAACATGAAGTGTTCTTAGATTGTGCATCCTTATGAGTGGTGGTCGGGGACGAGCGATGGTCTTTTCCTACCAATCTATCCCTCTAGGAGCATGCGCGTAGTGCTTGGTTTTTGATGACTTGTAGATTTTTGCAGTAAGTATATGAGTTCTTTTGACTAATGTTGAGTCCATGTATTATACACACTTTTATCTTTCCATCATTTCTAGCCTCTTCGGTACCGTGCATTGCCCTTTCTCACCTTGAGAGTTGGTGCAAACTTCGCCGGTGCATCCAAACCCCGTGATATGATACGCTCTATCACACATAAACCTCCTTACATCTTCCTCAAAACAGCCACCATACCTACCTTTTTATGGCATTTCCATAGCCATGCCGAGATATGTTGCCATGCAACTTTCCACCGTTCCATTTTTCATCATGACATACATTACTATTGTCATATTGCCTTGCATGATCATGTAGTTGACATCGTATTTGTGGTAAAGCCACCATGCATAAATTTTCATACATGTCACTCTTGATTCATTGCCCATCCCGGTACACCGCCGGAGGCATTCATATAGAGTCATATCTTGTTCTAGTTTCGAGTTGTAATTCATGAGTTGTAAATAAATAGAAGTGTGATGATCATCATTATTAGAGCATTGTCCCCAAGAAAAAAAAGAAAGGCCAAGAAAAATAAAGGGCAAAGAAAAAAAAGGCCAAAGAAAAAAAAGAAAGGCCAAAGAAAAAAAAGAAAAAAAAGAAATAAAAAAAGAAAAAAAGAAAAAGGGGGCAATGTTACTATCTCTTTTCCACACTTGTGCTTCAAAGTAGCACCATGTTCTTCATATAGCGAGTCTCATATGTTGTCACTTTCATATACTAGTGGGAATTTTTCATTATAGAACTTGGCTCGTATATTCCTACGATGGGCTTCCTCAAATGCCCTAGGTCTTCATGAGCAAGCAAGTTGGATGCACACCCACTAGTTTCTTTTGTTGACTTTCATACATTTATAGCTCTAGTGCATCCGTTGCATGGCAATCCCTACTCCTCATGTTGACATCAATTGATGGGCACCTCCATAGCCCGTTGATTATCCTCGTCAATGTGAGACTTTCTCATTTTTTTGACTTCTCCACACAACCCCCATTATTATTCTATTCCACCCATAGTGCTATATCCATGGCTCACGCTCATGTATTGCGTGAAAGTTGAAAAAGTTTGAGATTATTTAAGTACGAAACAATTACTTGACTTGTCATCGGGGATGTATAAGATGGGAACATTTTTGTGTGACGAAAATGAAGCATAGCCTAACTATATGATTTTGTAGGGATGAACTTTCTTTAGCCATGTTATTTTGAGAAGACATGATTGCTTTGATTAGTATGCTTAAAGTATTACGGTTTCTTATGTCAATATGAACTTTTATTTTGAATCATTTGGATCTGAACATTCATGCCACAATAAAGAGAAATACATTGAGAATTATGCTAGGTAGCATTCCACATCAAAAATTCCGTTTTTATCATTTACCTACTCGAGGACGAGCAGGAATTAAGCTTGGGGATGCTTGATACGTCTTCAACGTATCTATAATTTTTGATTGTTCATTCTATTATATTACCTGTTTTGGATGTTTATGAGCTTTACTTTACACTTTTATATCATTTTTGGGACTAACCTACTAACCGGAGGCCCAACCCGTATTGCTGTTTTTTGCCTATTTTAGTGTTTCGAAGAAAAGGAATATCAAACGGAGTCCAAATGGAATGAAACCTTCGGGAGCATGATTTTTGGAACAAACGTGATCCAGAGGACTTGGAGTGCAAGTCAAGAAGCCCCTGAGGCGGCTGTCGGTGTCAAAACCGGCGGATCTCGGGTAGGGGGTCCCGATCTGTGCATCTTGGGCTGATGGTAACAGGAAGCGAGGGACACAATGTTTACCTAGGTTCGGGCCCTCTCGGTGGAGGTAAAACCCTACTTCCTGCTTGATTAATATTGAAGATATGAGTAGTACAAGAGTAGATCTACCACGAGATCTTAGAGGCTAAACCCTAAGAGCTAGCCTATGATGGTATGATTGTAATTGTGATCGGCCTTCTAAGGACCATCCTCTCTGGTTTATATAGACACCGGAGAGCTAGGATTTACATGGATTCGGTTACAAGGAAGGAAATATAATATCCGGTTCGCCAACCTTGTCTTCCACGCAAAGGAGAGTCCCATCCGGACACGGGCCGTAGTTTTGAGTCTTGTATCTTGACGCTTCTATAGTCCGGACGATGAATATAGTCCGACTGTCCGGATACCCCCTTATCCAGGACTCCCTCAGCAGCCACAAGGGTGGAGGGCGCCCCCCCTACAGGGCATCTATCTCGTGGGCCCCTCGGGCATCCACCGACGTACTTCTTCCTCCTATATATACCCATATACCCCGAAACCATCGAGGGAGCACCCGAAAAAATATTTCCACCACCGTAACCTTTTGTATCCGCGAGATCCCATCTTGGAGCCGTGGCCGGCATTATGCCGGAGGGGGAATCCACCACGGAGGGCCTCTACATCAACCCCAAGTCCTCTCCGATGAGTTGCGAGTAGTTTACCACATACCTTCGGGTCCATAGTTATTAGCTAGATGGCTTCTTCTCTCTTTTTGGATCTCAATACCATGTTCTCCCCCTCTCTTGTGGAGATCTATTTGATGTAACTCTTTTTGCGGTATGTTTGTCGAGATCCGATGAATTGAGGGTTTATGATCAAGTTTATCTATGAGAAATATTTGAATCTCTTCTAAATTCTTTTATGTATGATTGAGTTATCTTTGCAAGTCTCTTCGAATTATCGGTTTGGTTTGGCCTACTAGATTGATCTTTCTTGCCATGGGAAAGTGCTTAGCTTTGGGTTCAATCTTCCGGTGTCCTTTCCCAGTGACAGTAGGGGCAGCAAGGCACGTATTGTATTGTTGCCATCGAGGATAAAAAGATGGGGTTTATGTCATATTGCATGAGTTTATCCCTCTACATCATGTCATCTTTCTTAAAGTGTTACTCTGTTCTTATGAACTTAATACTCTAGATGCATGCTGGATAGCGGTCGATGTGTGGAGTAATAGTAGTAGATGCAGGCAGGAGTCGGTCTACTTGTCACGGACGTGATGCCTATATACATGATCATGCCTAGATAATCTCATAATTATTCGCTTTTCTATCAATTGCTCGACAGTAATTTGTTCACCCACCATAATACTTATGCTATCTTGAGAGAAGCCTCTAGTGAAACCTATGGCCCCCGGGTCTATCTTTTATCATATAAGCTTTCAATCTACTTTTATTTGTATCTTTACTTTCCCAATCTATATCATAAAATACCAAAAATATATTTATCTTATCATATTATCTCTATAAGATCTCACTTTCACAAGTGGCCGTAAAGGGATTGACAACCCCTTTATCGCGTTGGTTGCGAATTCTTTGCTTGTTTGTGTAGGTGCGTGGGACTTTGGAGGAGCCTCCTACTGGATTGATACCTTGGTTCTCAAAAACTGAGGGAAATACTTACGCTACTTTGCTGCATCACCCTTTCATCTTCAAGGAAAACCAACACAAGCTCAAGACGTAGCAGTGATGCACCGCAGCTCACGTCGAAGGAGACCCGACCGACAGCGCGATACGCAAGACAGTCAGCGGGCACTTTTGTAGACCCGAAGCCCCGCTTGCCCGGGAGGGACCCCGTCAGGGCTCGCGGCGGCTATGGGCTGCTCCAGGTCGATTCGCTCGCCCTTAGAGCCTCGTGGATCCGCAGCCCTCCAGCATGAAGAACTAGCAAAGAACGAGAAGAAAGATACAAGGAAGAGACAAAAGTAGATGAACACGAAAAAGTAGTAGATTGATTTGTTCGATTGTGTGTTGTTGAATCGGCCATCACCCCCAATATATATATAAGAGGCGTCTGGACTTCCCGTACAAGTAAAGGTTTCATCTAGGCTTTCCTTACAAGTAATTACATCAATTCACGTCCTAGAGTCCTAGTTCTATTCCAACTTGGATTCAGTCCGAATCTGGCCCAACTTCTGTCTTCCTCCTTGCACGGGCCGTCGAGCTTGCATATGATCTCCGATCAAGACAGCCCAAATACCAAACTTGTGCGCCTCGACAAGACGAACAACTCTCAAGTTGATCACTTTTTCAAATAAGGCCATCTTGAATACTTTTTGACGTCATCTTTTGGTCTTGTAGCATCTGGATTGTCTGAGTCTCGTAGTGAATTTAAATGCCATATACTATCTCTGATGATGATGACTCCAAAACGAAAGTTTATCGTTTTGACGATACGCACAACTTCTGAATTGAACACTTCTCCATCCGAGGTCATCTTGATAAACTTTCAGGCACATGTTCAGTTTCACTCGGATTCGAGCTCATCCACTCGGATCGTCCGACTGGAATTTTTCACTCGGATGTTAGAATCTTTCACTCGGAAGACAATTTTCACTTGGATGACCATATCTTCACTCGGAAGACAATCTCTTACTCGATCATCAAGTTTTCATTCCGACGGTAATCTTTTCACTTGGATGATTATATTTTCACTCGGAAGACAATCTCTTACTCGATCGGCAAGTTTTCATTCCGACGATAACAATTTCACTCAGATGATAATAATTTCACTCGGACGGAAAACTTTCACTCGACCGGTAAGTTTTCACTCAGATGGTAAGCTTTTCACTCGGATTTTCTGACTGAAAACATAGCCTGATCTTGGTTTGTCTCTCCAGACCTCATACGACCTCGGATTGAGACGAATTATATATGAAAATCGATCGGCTTGACGAGGCGAAACTTTTCCGTGTTGAAAGTTTTTGATTCAAGGGCGTCTTGAGGTCCGATATTCTCACGCATTGCATCAGACACTCATCGACATGTGTCTGGTATCAAGCGTAATATTTTGGTCTCTGGCCTGTCCAGACCGTATCGACTGTAACTTTTGCATATGAACTCGGATTAAGATGATTTATATATGAAAAACAATTGCCTCGACGATACGAAGATAATTCCTTTAGAGTACTCCTTCACCCGAGGTAGAACTGAATGCGTAATTGGCCGAAAAGCACTCGAAACACTAAATTTTGTCACTCTGAGTACAGCTTCGGCCCCTAAGATGAAGTCGGATGTCGATGACTTAAACATCAAAGTTATTCCACTCGACGATGCAAAACTTTTCATGCTGAAAACCCTTTCACTCGAAGCCATCTCATTTTCTTTTTATGTCGTGCCAAAATCTGATGTCAATACATGCCCCCTTGTTTTTCGGTAAAGCTTGCACGCCGAAAAATAATATGCACGGTGTTTGTTCTAAGGACGATGTCAACACTCCATCCGCCATTTATTTTCTGAGGGCGATAATTATGTATCGGCCATGTTTGTGCTAAGGGCGATAATCATAATATCGGCCATTGCCTACTTATGCTTCTTACCACACACTCGGGTGGTATTTTTTCAAGTATTTGCCATTGAGAGCCCTAGGTAACACCGTCCCTTGTACGGATTCCACCAAATAAGAGTTTCCGGGAACTACTCTTGTAATCCTAAAAGAACCTTCCCAACTTGGAGACCACTTCCCGAATTTTCTATCTCTTGAACCAATCGGTAGAATCACTTTCCAGACAAGATCACCAACTTGAAAATTCTTTAACTGGACTTTCTTATTGTAAGCTCTTGCAACCCTCAACTTGTCTCTCTCTATGGACTTCAAAGCAGCCAAACGTTTATCGGCAACCTCATCAATATTGTCCATCATCAAGTTATAAAAGTCTACTGCCGATAAATCATTTTGTTTGGTTATTCTAAAAGCATTCAAATTTACTTCCACTGGTAAAATAGCCTCTTGGCCATATACAAGCTCATATGGTGTCACCTTGGTAGCACCATGCCTTGAAATTCTATGTGCCCACAAAGCTTCAGACTATAACTCATGCCATCTCCTTGGATTATCCTCAATCTTCTTCTTGATGAGTTTGATTAAAATTTTATTGCTAGACTCAGCTTGTCCATTAGCTTGGGCATAATACGGAGAGGAATTGAGCAACTTTATGTTATAAGATTCGGCGAACTCTCTGACTTGGTGTGACATGAAAGATGAACCTTGATCTATAGTTAATGTTTGAGGAATACTGAATCTATGAATAATGTGCTCGGTTATGAATTGAATTACCTCCGCATGTGTCATGTTCTTGAGAGGTACTGCTTCAGACCATTTAGTGAAATAATCATTTGCCACCAATACGAACCGATGCCCTTTTGAGGAAGATGGATGAATTTGCCCAATAAAGTCTAAACATCATCCTCTGAAAGGCCACGGCTTGATAATAGGATGTAACCTAGCAGCAGGAGCCAATTGAATATCACCAAATTTTTGACAAGCTTCACACCCTTTGTAATATCTGAAGCAATCATTAACCCTGTTCAAGAATTCGCCAGATTAACCAGTTAACTTGTCGATTAACCCCTACTCCTAGGGTCACCGAGTAGGCAATAAACCAATAAATCGTCCGATTAATTGATTAAATGGCCGATTAACTTGCCGATTAGCCTATTAATTCCCTACTCGCTAGCCAACCGAGCAGTTACCAGTTAACGATTTCCTCAACAATGATCATTAATCATAGTCGGCCAATAAAACCCAACACGTCACAGTAACCACTTCATCTTGGGTGCCGACTGATGAGTACCACAAATGCCTTCATGTACCTCTCCCATAGCAATTCTCGCCTGATCCTCATCATCGACTATTCGGCGATAAAGACCATCATCTCTCATTGTATACTTGAAAGCCATACGCCGAACAGCCCTGTCCACCCTTTCACTCGGATTGCACAAGTAATCAACAATGGGCTTCCTCTAGTCGGAATTGTCACCTGCACTAGATTTCTTGTTAATGGCCGAATTAGTATGTTCGGGTTCGGCCTCTCCCACATTGGCAAGATAAAACATCGGTCTTTGAGAGATATGAAACATGCCATGATCAACATGATATCCAGATGCTTGTTGTGCCATATCATTTGCTTTCCAATTCTCATGCCTAGATATATGAGCAATGCTAAAATAATCTAAAGTAGAAATTATATCTGGATATTTATCAAGATAAACATTAAGTGATTCATCCAAACACTGAAAGACTTTGGATACTTGCTGCACCATTAGTAATGAATCACCATAAGCCTCAATATGTGTAACACCTATAGCAAGCAACATCTCTAGGCCGAATAACAATGCTTCATATTCGGCTTGATTGTTTGTGCAAAAATATTCTAAGCGACATGAGGCTTCGAAAACAGCACCACGAGGAGATATATAAACAATACCAACACCTTGGCGATTGCTACAAACTGAACCATCGAAATATAATCTCCAAGGTACTAATGAAACACGGTTTATATCAACATCATGCTTGTCATTAATCTGATGTTCAACAATGAAATTAGCAACTATTTGGCCTTTCATGGACTTTAGAGATTCATAAGCCAAATCATATTCAATCAAAGCATAATCCCACTTGCCAATTCTACCACTAAGAATTGGCCTATGCAACATGTACTCAATGACATCAGTTTGACAAGCTACTACACAAGCACTCGGCACTAGGTAATGTCTCAATTTTGTGCAAGCATAATATAAGCATAGACATAGTTTTTCAATAAATGTATACCTTGTCTCGGCGTCCAATAAGCGTCTGCTCATATATGTAGTGGTATGCTCTTTTCCTTCCGTATCTTGAGTCAAAACAGCACCAATAACACCTTCCTCTGCTGCGATATAAAGCTTAAAAGGCTCCCTATGCTTGGGTGCTTTCATCACCGGAGGAGTGCACAAATAATTCTTGATCATATCAAAGGCTTCTTGCAGTTTTGCCCCCCAAGTGAAATCAACATTATTTTTTAACCGAAGGATGGGAGTAAATGCATCAACTTTCCTTGACAGATTAGCTATGAACCTTCTCAAATAATTGACCTTGCCAAGGAATTTTTGCATATCTCTCTTGCATGTTGGAGCCTCTACTTTCTGTATGGCCTCTATCCTTTTGGGATCAATCTCTATGCCATCTTCATGAATAATGAAACCCAAAAACTTGCCAGCTGACACGCCGAATGCACACTTTAAAGGATTCATCTTCAGTCCATATTTTTTCATTCTTTCAAAAATTAAACGCAAATCGGCCAAGTGAGATTCAAAAGCATCCGATTTGACAACAATGTCATCAATATAAACTTCAAGTATGACACCGAGTAAATCATGAAAAATCAAATTCATAGCCCTTTGATATGTAGCTCCAGCATTTTTAATCCGAATGTCATCATTGTCCACTCGAATAAACCAAAGAAACCAGGGTATCGAAAAGTTGTCTTGGACATGTCCTCTTCGGCCATAAAAATTTGATTGTATCTGGTATTACCATCTAGAAAGCTAATAACCTTATGTCCAGAAGCATCATTAATAAGCATATCGGCTATTGGCGTGGGATACTCATTTTTGGGTGTAGCCCTGTTCAAATCTCTGAAGTCAATGCACACCCTTAACTTGCCAAATCCTTTCTTCTCCACTGGGACAATGTTAGAAATCCAGGCATACCTGCAAGGTCGAATGAAATTAGCCTCAAGCAAACGACTGATCTCTTCCTTGATCTGGTCATATGTTTTTGGATTAAATTTTCTGGCCGATTGTTTATAAGGTCTAAAACCAGCCTTTATAGGTAACCGATGCTCTACTAGATCTCGGCTTAAACCTGGCATCTCATGATATTCCCATGCAAAGCAACAAACATATTCTTTCAATAGCTTGATTAACTTAGCTTTGCAATCGGCTTTCAAATTTTTGTTTACAAATGTCGGTCGACTGACTGAACCATCTCTGATATCTACCTCTTCTAACAGATCGACCGATGTAAAACCTAGTCCAAGTTTATCCATGTCATCCAACTCCTCAATAGACTCATACATATCATTCTCGCTGGATTGATATTTTACAAGTCGTTTTTGTAACCATTCAGAACTAGAATCCATTTAAACATATCATACCTTGGAGCCGACTGCATTCAGTCGGCTTTAAAGAGAGGGGCACGAAACCATTCTTGGTCGCGCTGAGAAAATCAAACTCTAACAAGTCACGTCCCGTCAAGCAAGTAGCATTGGGATGTTGCCAATCCACCGATGTATCGGCCAAAGCAACACAGGCTGAGTTATCCGCATGAATGACTTCCACTTCATCATCAACCCATTGGATCAAAAACTGATGCATAGTGGATGGCACGCACTGGTTTGCATGAACCCAATCACGGCCTAGTATGACATTGTAGTTACCTTGCACCTCAGCGACAAAGAACGCAGTAGCCAAAGTTTTGCTTCCGACAGTAAGCTCCACATACATCACACCTTTGGCTTCAATTTTCTCTTTTCCTTCAAATCCATTAAGTACCATATTCGTCTTTATCAACTCTGCATTAGGCAAACCTAATTTCTTGAAGACTGAATAGGGCATAAGATTTACCACGGCACCTCCATCAACAAGCATCCAAGTGAGCGGTGACCCATTGATATGACCTCTGAGATACAACGGTTTCAGATGCGTTACTGGGTCTTTTGGCTTCTCGAATATTGAGTTTTTAGGGCCAAAATCCAGCTGAGCCACTTCCCCTTCCTCATCTATAGCACGAAACTCAGCAGGTAAGTAATAACCATATTGATATCCATAGCTTCATGAACCGGCGTGGACTCATAATCTAACATATCAGCCTCTTCTTCAAGTGGATCGACCGATTCTGAAATCTGTCCGAGTGAAGGAGAAGTAAGAAGTGTCGCAGACGATGTAATAGATCTCGCATCGTCCTCCTTGGGTGGTGTAGGTACTTCTATGATAGATGTAGAAGCTAATGTATCTTGTATTTGTTTAGGCCTCCACATTTGTTTTGCTGGAACCATGGGCCGAGTGTCATTGAACAACTTATCCCTTTTCTTCTCGGCCTCCTGCTCTGCCATCTCTTGACTCCTGAACCTCTGTAGTTTCCTCTTCTGAGTCTTTGTTAGCCCTGGAGGACACCACTTCGGCTGAGTGTATTTAGGATCTCTCGTCTTTATTTGGCTGGTGCTTGCTTCATGGTCATTAGCCGAGCTGAGGGAGTCCCGGACAAGGGGGTGTCCGAATAGCCAAACTATCATCATCGGCCGGACTCCAAGACTATGAAGATACAAGATTGAAGACTTTGTCCCATGTCCGGATGGGACTTTCCTTGGCGTGGAAGGCAAGCTTGGCAATACGGATATGTAGATCTCCTACCATTGTAACCGACTCTGTGTAACCCTAGCCCTCTCCGGTGTCTATATAAACCGGATGGCTTTAGTCCGTAGGATGAACAACAATCATACCATAGGTTAGCTTTTAGGGTTTAGCCTCCTTGATCTCGTGGTAGATCTACTCTTGTAACCCACATCATCAATATTAATCAAGCAGGACGTAGGGTTTTACCTCCATCAAGAGGGCCCGAACCTGGGTAAAAACATCGTGTCCCTCGTCTCCTATTACCATCCGCCTAGACGCACAGTTCGGGACCCCCTACCCGAGATCTGCCGGTTTTGACACCGACATTGGTGCTTTCATTGAGAGTTCCTCTGTGTCGTCATCGATAGGCTCGATGGCTTCTTCGATCATCAACAACGACGCAGTCCAGGGTGAGACCTTCCTCCCCGGACAAATCTTCGTATTCGGCGGCTTCGCACTGCGGGCCAATTCACTTGGCCAACTGGAGCAGATCGAAGGCTACGCCCCTGGCCATCAGGTCAGATTGGGAAGTTTGAACTTCACGGCTGACATCCGCGGGGACTTGCTCCTCGATGGATTCGAGCCACAGCCGAGCGTGCCGCACTGTCATGATGAGCATGATTTAGCTGTGCAGTCGGACAGTATCCTGGAGGCTGCACCTGAGCCCGCTCCGATCTTCAATCCGGAGCCGGCTGCGCAGATCGAGGATGAATGGCTGGACACCGCCTCGGGGGCTGCAACCTCTACGGTGATAGAGCCGAACACTGATCTTGTCCCTCATGAAGCTCGTGGCTCCGAGGTGCTGGACTCCTTGCCGGACTCCGAACCTCCCACGCCCCCACCAATCGAATCCGGTTGGGCGCAGATCATGGAGTTTACTGCCTCGGACATCTTTCAACACTCACCTTTTGGCGACATCTTGAGTTTGCTAAAGTATCTCTCGTTATCAGGAGAGTCCTGGCCGGACTGTGGCCAGGACGGTTGGGATGCGGACGACGAAAAAATTCAAATCCCACCCACCACCCACTTGGTAGCCACTGTCAACGATCTAACCGACATGCTAGAATACGACTCCAAAGACATCGACGATATGGACGACGATGCCGGAGACGACCAAGAGCCAGTGCCTACTGGGCACCGGAACGCCACCCCAACTCATGACGTATGCATGGTGGATACACCAAAAGGAAGCGATAACGAGGACCAACGGGACGTGGCGAAGGACAACTCCACCAACAAACAACCAAAACGGCGACGCAAGCGCCGCCCGAAGTCCTGCCTCGACAAAAACGGCACCCATACGGACCCGGCCCTAGAGTAGGGCGGAGCAGTGGACGGTGAATATGCCACCAAGCAGCCATCCGAACATGATGAACTGTACAAGCAACCCATCCCCGGCGAAGACGATCTCACATCACCAGAGCATACGAACCTTCATAAAAGGCTCGTCGCCACTGCAAGAAGTTTGAAAAAGCAAAAGCGGAAGCTCAAAACAGCGGAGGACGCACTCAGAATGAGATGGAGCAAAGTACTCAACACCCCAGATAAAAATGGCGCTAGTCACCAGACAAAGAGCTACCCGAAGCGCAAGCTGTTGCCCGAATTTGACGAGGAGGCCTTAGAGCCCCCGCAGTCAAAAAAGAAAGAAGCTGCCTAGCCGGATAGACGACCAGATGACAGGCCAAGAGCAACAAGGGGCACCGCACACAAGCCGGCACATGATCAGCTTAAAGACCCTCGGAAAAAGGATGACCCAGCCAGGTCTATCTATGGGCCAAAAAACAAGACTCCAGGAAGCAACATAACCCGCCGAGAACTTGAAGACAACGGCACACCCAAATACAGGGGCGCCGCACACCCACTATGTTTCACCGACGAGGTACTGGATCATGGATTTCCAGCGGGATTCAAACCCGTAAACATAGAGGCATATGACAGAACAATAGACCCCGGAGTCTGGATTGAGGATTATATCCTACACATACATATGGCCAGAGGAGACGATCTCCATGCCATAAAATACCTGCCCCACAAGCTCAAAGGGCCAGCTCGGCATTGGCTTAAAAGCCTCCCAGAAAATACCATTGGAAGTTGGGAAGAGCTTGAAGATGCGTTTCGAGCAAATTTTCAAGGGACTTATGTCCGCCCTCCGGATGCAGACGATTTAAGTCACATAACTCAATAGCCCGGAAAATCAGCACGCAAATTTTGGAACAGGTTCCTCACTAAAAAGAACCAAATAGTCGACTGTTCGGACGCTGAAGCCTTAGCAGCCTTTAAACACAACATCCGAGACAAACGGCTCGCCTGACACCTCGGCCAGGAAAAACCAAGAACAATGGCTACACTAACAAGCCTCATGACCCGCTTTTGCGCGGGGCAAGACAGCTGGCTGGCTAGATGCAGCACCAGCGACCCGAGTACATCCGAAGTCAGGGATGGAAATGGGAAATCACGACACAGAAAAGATCAGCGCCGGAACAAGGAAAACGGCCCAAATAGTACGGCGGTCAACGCCGGATTCAAAAGCTCTCGGCCGAATAACAAAACACTGCCCCTCAAGGACAACAGTGACGAGCTATCCAACCTAAACATGATTCTGGACAGGCTATGTCAAATACATGGTACCCCCGGAAAGCCTGCAAACCATACCCACAGAAATTGTTGGGTCTTCAAGCAGTCCGGCCGACTTAACGCCGAACACAAGGGGCTCGACACACCAAGCGAAAGTGACGAACCCCAAAAGCAGCACTCCGGACAACAGAAGACTTTCCCACTAGAAGTCAAGACAGTGAACTCACTTCATGTGATAACACGAAAACACAGCGCAACACCTGACATACCAGGACACCGTCCGCAGAGTGGGGATAGACCCTACCAAAATTCACCATAAACAGCACTTCCTTCGGAGGAGTGGCACCAGGCCTTTAAGCCATTTATACGGGCTCTGCACCACCAGAGGTTGTGTTCGGTTCATCCGACAACCCCCGTCGCGAAAAGCTCACTCTCCATAGCGCCCCATTTTACAGGGGCCATCAAGCACTCCGGTGACGCAAAGCTTTCGCCCACTTTAACGCAATACCACATTACGCGCCTCTTACGCTTAAAATGCCCGGTCTACACGGCATAATCTCATTAAAGAGCAACTCCGAGTGTTCCTCGACCATGGAGAACGTGAGGCTGCTTTGACAGCCACACACTAATCCGACCTTGCAGGTCAAGGCCCCTAAACGCAGGTCATTCAGACCCCGGACACGGTTAGGCGAGTCCAGCGTAAATAAACAAGGGGCTTCCCAGCAGCATACCCCCTTTATAAGGGACAGCACGTCTAAACGATGAGAGCCAATAAAGCTCAACTTTCTTCATCTTCCAAATTATACTTTATTTTAATACAACTTTTGCACGATATTTCTTAGAAACTAAGTCGTTCTCTTTTACAGATGAAGCACGTGCTACACCCGTCCATGATACAGCACAACGGAGACACAGGCGCAGACGGGCAGCAGGGACCCGTTGCAAGGATTCTTTTCAGATTAAGACCCTGTGTAAACCTTTCTTGCTGTCTCTTGTCGATACACATCCCCCGGTTTCCTACCATAGCCGAGGAGGAGGCTGGCGTTTTGGCATCGGCTGCGTCAGAAGTTCCCGCCTGTACCTGGACACTAGGGGCTTAGGGCATTGTTCTGCCCAGTATCATAAAGACCGAACACCTCAGGGAGTGTTCGGCGTCTTGAGTTAGGCCTTATATGCATCAGCTCCGAATCATGTCTTTGGTAAAATGTTGGGTTTGCCTGGCTCCTATGTTTTGCTGCCTTACGTTCCGTATCATCGGCTAACGCGGCACCAGGAGAACTACTGCGATTGTGCCCCGGTTCGGCCGGGCGAGCACCTTAGTAGAGAAAGCCGAAAACTGACTGTCATGATATAGCGAGAGACTGGTCAACCACTCGATCGACCATTGGAATGTTTAGAATTCCTCCGCTTTGACGAAGGACCACTTCCCGGTCAGGCACATACGCGCCCCGAGTTCGGAGAAGAGCAGTGCCGCCAGGGGCTATATAGTAGCCCCACATTCGAGCTCCTATGGCTAAGTGAAAGTGATAAAGCATTACACTCCGGTTGCCTAGTTTGCTACGCTATCACCTCCTTAAAAGGACCAAGACGTTGGATTAAGTGTGAAAAAGCGCTTTTCTTTTTGCAAACACCCCCGCACCATGTGCGTGGGGGCTGAAGCCAAAGACTGCCATCTTTCAGATTATACATACATATACGGCCACACAGGAGATAGTTCAATACTTGAGCACACAAGTATAAAAAGCTATTGCATTATAAACATGATTTCAGAAATCATACATGTCATTCAAACATAACATTTTTCGAGCACTGCGACTCTATTAAACGAGCGCCCTGCAGGACTTCCTCAAAATAGTGCTCGGTGGGGAATCGGCTTTTGTCCGAACCCCGGGACGCAACAGCGGTGGCATCCATCTCCGCCCAGTATGTCTTACCACGGGTGAGAGCCATCCGTGCACCTTCTATACACACCGACCGCTTCATCACCCCAATACGCGGCACTGCCCCAAGGAATTGCTGCAACAAGCCAAAATAACTCTTCGGCTTGGGCCTTCCCGGCCACAGATGAGCAGCCACATCCATCATGGCAAGTCCAGACAGTCTATTCAGCTCAGCCCACTCAACTAGCCGATCACTCAACGGAACTGGACGCTCCGGACTATGGAATTGAGACCAGAAAAGCTCTTCCATTTCGTGATCCTTCTGACTTCGGAAGTGCACGACTGCGTCCGCCGGACTCGCTGCCAAGTCCAGATAAGGATCCTCCGCACTGTACAGTCGGCCCAGCTGAGCATACTTCGGATCTGTGAACTTCCTACGCAGCATAAAGGGCTTTCCAGCCACAATGTCCCCGACCTAACGCAGTCCCTCCTTCATAGCCCGCATCGCACTACGGGCATCCTTGGCTTCGGCGTCGTCCTTCTTCAGGTCCTCTTGTTCTGCTCGGTGTTCTCTTTCAAGAACTTCCTGGCGGTCGGTAGCAAATTTTAATTTCGCGGCCATTTCGACCATCTCCTCCCTGCTTCGGCAGTGAGCAGCCTTCTCGGCTTCTAGCTCTTCCGCTGCCTTCGAGGCAGCCTTCTCGAAGGTCTTCCACAGCAGCAGCACCATCTTCATCAAGCATACAAATTGTAAGGAATGGGCGTCAAGCTCCCTTACTGTGCGACCGCGGAGCAATCACATACCTTGTGACTCATCAAGTCGTTTATTGACCAACGAGATGTCCGCATCCGCAACGTCGAGTTGCCTCTTCAGCTCGGCAAATCCATCAGTCCGACTAGCCACCGAACATTCGGCCACCTGCATAAGAAAGGTGACATTCTATAACTGAGATTATGATCCTCGGCACAATGTCGCTTTCGACAGCATACCAAGTCTCAGGGGCTACTATCTATACAGGGCGCACTTCATGTGCAAAACTGTCAAAAGGTATGTCATTTTTTGCGTACCTCAACCCGTCAGCAAGCTTCCGACGGCCTCATACAACCCGCTCTCGGTGGACGAGATCCTTTCAATCACCATACTCATTAATATGCGGTGATCTTCCAAGATAGACGCCCTCTTAAGCAAATCCTGCAGCTCCACCGACCATACTCCAATGGGTGCCGAACTCTCTGGCCCTGTCGGACTCGGGGAGACCCTCCGTGACGACACCTCAGGGTCGTCCGCTCCGCACGATGGGGCGGCAGATGGAGGCGTTTCACTCTCTATCATCTCCGGACGAAGGTCTCCCGAAGATGAGCTGTGCTGAGACGGGCTGGGATCCGAACTACAAGGTGAAAACTTCGGTTACCCTTGGAAATTAAGCAGGGGCGTTCACTATTATAAAATCCCCCTTTTTACTTACGACTCGTTGGAGGGCTGATTCTTGTGAGGAGACTGTATGGCCGGGGTTCTTCCCGGCACCGGACCTTCCAGAACAGATTTCTTACCCCGCTTTGAGGCCTTGCCCTCCGGGTCTTTGGAAGCGGTCCTCTTCTCCCCCTGGAAGGAGGAACTCTCGATTCCTCCCTTACTAAAGGCCTCCTTGACAGAGGTGGTAGTTTCCCTGTGCCCCCCTTCACCCTCTTCCAGAGGAGCGACCTCCAACATTTTGATTAACGCGGGATCCTGCGTGGTCTCAGGGAGGGGGGCCGGACACCGTATCAGTTTTGCTTGCACTATCCACTCCTGTCCAAGGGATAGCTGGTTAAAAGGCAAACCCATGATAAACAAATGGATGATGTGTCCGGGCACAGGGCTACTTACTTGAGTATCCGGGAGATTGCAGCTTAGGCCAGCATCCTCGGTCAAACCCGGACGCATCTCTCGCGATCCAAAGAACAATTTGTACATCTCCGCGGGTGTCAAACCCATGAAGTGTTGAAGAGCTCGTGGCCCCTCCGGATTAAATTCCCACAGATGGAGGGGGCGACGTTTGCAGGGCGGTAGGCGCCGGATCAGCATAACCTGTACCACTACGACCAGATTAATCTCCCTTTCTTGGAGGCCTCGAATCCGGTCCTGCAACAGGGGTACGTCTTTGGATGGGCCCCAGTCACGCCCCTTGTTGACCCATGACGCCAACTATTGTGGAGGGCCCGAGCGGAAGACGGGCGGCGGCCTGTGCCTACTGCCCCTGGGAGCGGTGATGTAGAACCACTCCTGTTGCCACAAGCCGAGCTCCTCCTGAAAAAAGCCCTCAGGCCATGGAGCATCGGCCCTCTTTCTTATGACCGCCCCTCCGCACTCTGCCTGACGTCCCTCAATCATCTTCGGCTCCACGTTGAAGGTTTTGAGCCACAACCCGAAGTGAGGGGTAGTGCGAAGGAAGGCTTCGCAAACGACAATAAACAATGAGATGTGGAGGATGGACTCCGGAGCCAGGTCATGGAATTCCAGCCCATAGTAAAACATGAGCCCCCTCACGAAGGGGTCTATCGGGAAGCCTAAACCCCGACGGAGGTGAGACACGAACACAACGCTCTCGCCGGGCTCGGGAGTAGGAATAACCTGCCCTCGGGCAGGCAACCTATGCGAAATCTCGTAGGTCAAGTACCTGGCGTCTCTCAGCTTTAACACGTCTTCCTCCGTGATGGAGGAGGGCATCCACCGGCCCCGTAGGTCAGAGCCGGAGATTGTCGAAGGTCGAAGGTACCTGAATCTGGAGCCCTGGGTGTTGGAACTCGGGGGCAAGGGGCGGATTCGATTGAGGATTGAAGAAAAAGAACCGGCCTTGGTCTCATTATAAAGCGGAAGAATACCGAGAGCCGTCCCCGTGACCGTTTGGAACCCGCCTTCGATGGAGGGGGCGTGGCAACGGGTGCGGTTGGGTTACCCACATCTGTATTTATGGGAATCCCGGAATAATGGGAACACGATCTCTGCTTCAACAAGACGTGCCAAGGAAACCGCTTCGCTAAACGCGCTGAGGTGGTACAATAAAAATGATTCAAGTAAAGGCTTGGTTGTGGTGTGACGTCACACCATCAAATACGTCAGCAGATTGAACTTGTGTAAATATTATTGTCTCTACGGTGGTATGTGGAATTTATTTTGCAGAGCCGGACACTATCCTGGTGTTCACAATCTTCTACAAATTATTCGGAGGAAGAACCCGCCTTGCAATGTCGAAGACAATATGCACGCCGGACTCGTCGTCATTGAAGCCTGGTTCAGGGGCTACTGAGGGAGTCCCGGACTAGGGGGTGTCCGGATAGCCGAACTATGATCATCGGCCGGACTCCAAGACTATGAAGATACAAGATTGAAGACTTCGTCCCGTGTCTGGATGGGACTTTCCTTGGCGTGGAAGGCAAGCTTGGCGATACAGATATGTAGATCTCCTACCATTGTAACCGACTCTATGTAACCCTAGCCCTCTCCGGTGTCTATATAAACTGGATGGCTTTAGTCCGTAGGACGAACAACAATCATACCATAGGCTAGCTTTTAGGGTTTAGCCTCTTTGATCTCGTGGTAGATCTACTCTTGTAACCCACATCATTAATATTAATCAAGCAGGACGTAGGGTTTTACCTCCATCAAGAGGGCCCGAACCTGGGTAAAAACATCGTGTCCCTCGTCTCCTGTTACCATCCGCCTAGACGCACAGTTCGGGACCCCCTACCCGAGATCCGCCGGTTTTGACACTGACACGAGTGCTTTGGCGCGATAGTAAGTATCAGCTCAGTCAAGTGGTTATGCACAGTTGGCTGCTGTATGGGGAATGTTCTGGCGCCCAAGATAATTCAGTAGACATCCATTTTCTCCTTGCCTTTCCCTGACTCAACTACTGCAACACTTGGTGACTTAACATGCCATTCTTTTTTACTTTCCAGATGCATGAAATTTCCACTCGGGCGCACCTTTTTGCTCGGATGGATTTCATTCGGGTGGAATCCACTCGGATGAAATTCACTCGGATGGAATCCACTCGGATAGTATTCACTCGGATGGAATCTACCTGGCCACATTTTTTCACTCGGATAGCTTCCACCTGGGTGCATTCTTACACTCGGATAGTTTCCACCTAGTCACATATTTTGACCAGCCGACTGATAGTTACCGATGTTCGGTCGGCCATTATATGAGTATTCAAGTCGGTCCCAAATAATTTGCCTCTGCTCTTCCGGAAACAACGCCTTTGGTCCACTCGGTTTCATATAGCAACTGAACATATCATTTGATGGTGACCTTGGTCGCTTCAAGTGTGATGGATGGTTAGAGCTGGAACTAGTCGACTGATTGGCATACTTGGACAACAACATATCAAAAGTTGGCTTGATCCGCTTGCGTTGCACTTTAGCTTCATTCCTCTTCCACTTGCCAATTTCTGGACTCTTGGGCTTGACAAATTTAACACGAGTATTTTCTTGCACTTGCGGTTGCGCCCCGAGTGTAGGATTCTTGATGGTGATTTTGATCACTTCCTTGCCATCGAGTTGCTTATCAAGCACAACCTGTCTCCCTAAGACCTTGTTGTCCTCCTTGTCTTTCCTGGGCTCACCAACAATGACATTATCTTTATTAGCAGATTCGGCTACCTCTGGCTGAATGAGCAGCTTCTTCCCTTCTAAATCCATGGTTTTCATTGGAAAGGGCTGTTTATCAACTTGCATCTCAGAAAAGTTCAATCGTCCGTCATTAATGGCCGATTGTATCTGTCGTCGAAAAACATTGCAATCATTAGTAGCATGAGAAAAAGAATTATGATACTTGCAATAAGCACGCCATTTTAGCTCTTCAAACGGCGGTAAAGTATGAGATATTCTAATAATCTTAGCCTGCAGCAAAGCATCAAATATTCTATCACACTTAGCAATGTTAAAAGTAAACTTCATATCTTCATCACGATTCTTGTGAATCGGTTTCAGATCATTGCAAGTAAAGGGTATGGCCTTAGATGGCCAAACAAATTCAGTAGCAAAAACATCACCCTCATTGTCCGAGTGACCACTATCATATTCAACCATATTCATCTTTGGACGATCCGCTTTGTATCTATGCACTACTTTGAGATCTTTGCTTAGGCTTTCCTGAGCCAAATCCCTTTGTAAGACTTGGTTAATATTTAAGAACTCATAACCTTCTAGCTTTTCTCTAATGGGAGCTCTCAAACCACTCAGCACTAGGTCTGCCAAGTCTCTCTCGGTTATCACCAAACTAAAACACAGGTTTTTTGTTTCTCTGAATCTCTTGATGTAATCGGAGACCGATTCATCATGCTTCTGTTTAACCGATGTTAGATGTGACAACTTGAGTTCATTGTCGCTGCTATAAAAGTGATCATGAAACTTCTGCTCTAGCTGCGACCAAACTCGAATAGAACCATGTGGCAAAGAAGAAAACCATGAAAATGCAGTACCAGTTAATGATAAAGGAAACAAACGCACTTTCAATTCATTCAATGAGCGTACCTCACCCAATTGTGCTAAATATTGACTAACATGCTCCCATGTGGTTTTTGTACCTTCTCCATTAAACTTAACAAAATCTAGAATTTTATATCCTGGAGGACATTGGATGGCATCAAAGTACTCGGGGTACGGCTCTTGGTAAATCCGATTCCGAGGTAACTCAACTCCAAAATTCTCTCGAAGCATCTTAGCCACCTCCTCTCTAAGATTAACTAGACCATCATCCATAGTGGACGATGAAACTTGTGGCAGTGGCATAGGAGGAGTAGGACTACTAGTTGTAGGTAGTAACTGTGGCATGTATGTCGACCCATAACTTGGTAGTGGTCGAGTGGTTGTAGCTGTAGGTAGGGTTTGGTTCAGCATTGCCACCGAACCTGGCATGCTCATAATAGGATTAATGGGTGGAGCCACCATCTGATTTTTTTGGGTAGGATAATAAGCCATCGGCACGGGAGGCGCCGATGAAATAGGTAAAGCCAGATTAGGGTTTTGCAGACTAGCAGCTACACCATCATTACCACTAGACGATTGAGATATATTCTTCTAAGCATTAGTATTTTCTATGAAAGTTCGATAGACTAGATTGTTACCATCAGCAATATGACTCTCAATCTCAGCCCACTGCTCAGGAGAAAAGGTAGTACTCACAGAGGGTTTAACCTGCTCGGCTTGAAGAAGAGGGAACTTAATTTCTTCAATCGGAGTGATGTTGCCTTGGTGATCCTTGAATTTTGCAAGGAACTCCTGCAAATCCTTCTCTTCACGCGCCTTCTGTACTCCTCATAAACTTGGCGATGATCGGCTGATATCTCAGCAAGACTAGGCTTAATGATGTTATCGGTGTCTACCTCAGATGGCTTGGGAAGATCAGACATGGTGGATGATGACGATTGATCTTCAGTCCCCAGCGGAGTCGCCAAAAAGTGTGTTGACACACGAACACGTCACCGCGTACCCTCGACACCGGGGGTGATGCACCGTAGCTCACGTCGAAGGAGACCCGATCGACAGCGCGATACGCAAGAGAGTCGATGGGCGCTTTTGTAGACCCGAAGCCCCGCTTTCCCGGGAGGGACCCCGTCAGGGCTCGCGGCGGCTATGGGCTGCTCCAAGTCGATTCGCTCGCCCTTAGAGCCTCGTGGATCCACAGCCCTCCAACATGAAGAACTAGCAAAGAACGAGAAGAAAGATACAAGGGAGAGACAAAAAGTAGATGAACACGAAAAAGTAGTAGATTGATTTGTTCGATTGTGTGTTGTTCAATCGGCCATCACCCCCAATATATATAAGAGGCGTCTGGACTTCCCGTACAAGTAAAGGATTCATCTAGGCTTTCCTTACAAGAAATTACGTCAATTCACGTCCTAGAATCCTAGTTCTGTTCCAACTTGGATTCAGTCCGAATCTGGCCCAACTTCTGTCTTCCTCCTTGCACGGGCCGTCGAGCTTGCATATGATCTCCGATCAAGACGTCCCAAATACCAAACTTGTACGCCTCCACGAGACGAACAACTCTCAAGTTGATCACTTTTTCAAATAAGGCCATCTTGAATACTTTTTGATGTCATCTTTTGGTCTTGTAGCATCTGGATTGTCCGAGTCTCGTAGTGAATTTACGTGCCATATACTATCTCTGATGATGATGACTCCAAAATGAAAGTTTATCGTTTTGACGATACGCACAACTTCCGAATTGAACACTTCTCCATCCGAGGTCATCTTGATAAACTTTCAGGCACATGTTCAGTTTCACTCGGATTCGAGCTCATCCACTCGGATCGTCCGACTGGAATTTTTCACTCGAATGTTAGAATCTTTCACTCGGAAGACAATTTTCACTCGGATGACCATATCTTCACTCGGAAAACAATCTCTTACTCGATCGTCAAGTTTTCATTCCGACGGTAATCTTCTCACTAGGATGATTATATTTTCACTCGGAAGACAATCTCTTACTCGATCGGCAAGTTTTCATTCCGACGGTAACAATTTCACTCGGATGATAATAATTTCACTCATACGGAAAACTTTCACTCGACCGGTAAGTTTTCACTTAGATGGTAAGCTTTTCACTCCGATTTTCCGACTGAAAACATAGCCTGATCTTGGTTTGTCTCTCCAGACCTCATACGACCTCGGATTGAGACGAATTATATATCAAAATCAATCGGCTCGATGAGGCGAAACTTTTCCATGTTGAAAGTTTTTCGATTCAAGGGCATCTTGAGATCCGAATTTCTCACGCATTGCATCAGACACTCATCGACATGTGTCTGGTATCAAGCGTAATATTTTGGTCTCTGGCCTGTCCAGACTGTATCAACTGTAACTTTTGCATATGAACTCGGATTAAGATGATTTATATATGAAAAACAATTACCTCGACGAGACGAAGATAATTCCTTTAGAGTACTCCTTCATCCGAGGTAGAACTGAATGCGTAATTGGCTGAAATGCACTCGAAACACTAAATTCTGTCACTCGGAGTACAGCTTCGGCCCCTAAGATGAGGTCGGATGTCGATGACTTAAACATCAAAGTTATTCCATTCGACGACGCAAAACTTTTCATGCTGAAAACCCTTTCACTCGAAGCCATCTCATTTTCTTTTTATGTCGTGCCAAAATCTGATGTCAACACATGCCCCCTTGTTTTTCGGTAAAGTTTGCACGCCGAAAAATAATATGCACGGTGTTTGTTCTAAGGACGATATCAACACTCCATCGGCCATTTATTTTCTTAGGGAGATAATTATGTATCGGCCATGTTTGTGCTAAGGGCGATAATCGTAATATCAGCCATTGCCTACTTATGCTTCTTACCACACACTCGGGTGGTATTTTTTCAAGTATTTGCCATTGAGAGCCCTAGGTAACACCGTCCCTTGTACGGATTCCACCAAATAAGAGTTTCCGGGAACTACTCTTGTAATCCTAAAAGGACCTTCCCAACTTGGAGACCACTTCCCGAATTTTCTATCTCTTGAACCAATCGGTAGAATCACTTTCCAAACGAGATCACCAACTTGAAAATTCTTCAACTTGACTTTCTTATTGTAAGCTCTTGCAACCCTCAACTTGTCTCTCTCTATGGACTTCAAAGCAGCCAAACGTTTATCGGCAACCTCATCGATATTGTCCATCATCAAGTTATAAAAGTCTACTGCCGATAAATCATTTTGTTTGACTATTCTCAAAGCATTCAAATTTACTTCCACTGGTAAAACAGCCTCTTGGCCATATACAAGCTCATATGGAGTCACCTTGGTAGCACCATGCCTGGAAATTCTATGTGCCCACAAAGCTTCAGACAACAACTCATGCCATCTCCTTGGATTATCCTCAATCTTCTTCTTGATGAGTTTGATTAAAAATTTATTGCTAGACTCAGCTCGTCCATTAGCTTGGGCATAATACAGAGAGGAATTGAGCAACTTTATGTTATAAGATTCGGGAACTCTCTGACTTGGTGTGACATGAAAGATGAACCTTGATCTGTAGTTAACGTTTTAGGAATACCAAATCTATGAATAATGTGCTCGGTTATGAACTGAATTACCTCCGTATGCGTCATGTTCTTGAGAGGTACTGCTTCAGACCATTTAGTGAAATAGTCAGTTGCCACCAATACGAACCGATGCCCTTTTGAGGAAGACGGATGAATTTGCCCAATAAAGTCTAAACCCCATCCTCTGAAAGACCACGGCTTAATAATAGGATGTAACATGGCAGCAGGAGCCAATTGAATATCACCAAATTTTTGACAAGCTTGACACCCTTTATAATATCTGAAGCAATCATTAATCATAGTCGGCCAATAAAACCTAGCACGTCGCAATAACCACTTCATCTTGGGTGCCAGCTGATGAGTACCACAAATGCCTTCATGTACCTCTCCCATAGCAACTCTCGCCTGATCCTCATCCAAGCACTTTAGAAGAACATCATCGACTGTTTGGCGATAAAGACCATCATCTCTCACTGTATACTTGAAAGCCATACGCCGAACAGCCCTGTCCACCCTTTCACTCGGATTGCACAAGTAATCAACAATGGGCTTCCTCTAGTCGGAATTGTCACCTGCACTAGATTTATTGTTAATGGTCGAATATGTATGTGAGATAATGTGATGCAACACTAGAGGTGCCATGTGGAGTGTTTAACTGGTCAACTAGTCATGCCTTGTGCAAATACAGAGTTGTATGGTGAGCCCGTGACTGTATAATAACCACAAAACGTAAACGGTGACCGTAATGAGTGGATTCTGAAGTCCAATGTACGTATCGTGCTTTCGCTTCAAATACAATGATAGTCATTGTATATATTGCGAGAGAAAGATGAAACATGCGTGAATGTGCTGGGGGCTTACTTTTAGAGGACCTGGAGATAGTTTGTGTGCATACGTGAAAGGGGCGTAGAGGGGGGGGTATACGATGAAGGGAGAGATGCTCTTCGTTTCTCTTTATTATGACTAACTTTGTATATAGTATAAAAATATACAAATTCATAGTGCGGAATAAATATCATTGTGGGCACCATGCAATGCAAATTAGCGTTCGTACTCCTCCATATAACTTTGTAATGTTGTATATATGTAGAAATTCTAAAATAATTTTTTGGCCACACTTTATTCAAAAGGAATGTTGTATGCGAATTAAACGTGAAGAGAGGGCTTTTTAGATCAATGTGATACGTGATGTAACATGTGTGAATGTGTAGTTGATGCATTTGGAAGGGCCTAGAGAGGTATGTGTGTGTATTACGTATTCGAGAGAGGCATGGATAGAGGGGCCAGCGGGGGGGGGGGGGGGGCGTGGGAGAGATAGCATGAGAAATGAGAGTGGTCTAGAGAGAGAGACGAATATGACGTCACGGCGAGAGATTCCCTTGAGTGTTTATATGCAAGGGGGGAGGGGATAGAGGCACCAGGAGAATTTCTTTTTGTGTGTGGTGTTTGTGTTGGTATGTGTGGGTGTGAGAAGATAACGAGACGTGGGGGCAGAGGGTGTGTCACCACGTGAGGTCCGGTGGGTCGAGGTGAGGCCCTTCGTTCGGTTCCGTCCTGCGCCACATTGGTCGGCCCGTGACTGATACGTCTCCAATGTATCTATAATTTTTTTATTGTTCCATGCTATTATATTACCTGTTTTGGATGTTTATAGGCTTTACTTTACACTTTTATATCATTTTTGGGACTAACCTACTAACCGGAGGCCCAGCCCGTATTGCTGTTTTTTTTGCCTATTTCAGTGTTTCGAAGAAAAGGAATATCAAACGGAGTCTAAACGGAATGAAACCTTCAGGAGTGTGATTTTTGGAACAAACGTGATCCAGAGGACTTGGAGTGCAAGTCAAAAAGCTCCCAAGGTGGCCACGAGGGTGGAGGGCCCCCCCCCTACAGGGTGCCCCCTATCTCGTGGGCCCCTCGGGCGTCCACCGACGTACTTCTTCCTCCTATATATACCCATATACCCCGAAACCATAGGGGGAGCAACTAAAAAACTATTTCCGCCACCGTAACCTTCTGTATCCGCGAGAGCCCATCTTGGAGCCGTCGCCGGAGTTCTGCCGGAGGGGGAATCCACCATGGAGGGCCTCTACATCAACCCAAGGCCTCTCCGATAAGTTGTGAGTAGTTTACCATAGACCTTCGGGTCCATAGTTATTAGCTAGATGGCTTCTTCTCTCTCTTTGAATCTCAATACCATGTTCTCCTTCCTCTTCTTGGAGATCTATTCGATGTAACTATTTTTGCGATGTGTTTGTAGAGATCCGATGAATTGTAGGTTTATGATCAAGTTTATCTATGAGAAATTTTTGAATCTCCTTTGAATTATTTTATGTATGATTGAGTTATCTTTGCAAGTCTCTTCGAATTATCGGTTTAGTTTGGCCTACTAGATTGATCTTTCTTGCCATGGGAGAAGTTCTTAGCTTTGGGTTCAATCTTCCGGTGTCCTTTCCCAGTGACAACAGGGGCAGCAAGGCATGTATTGTATTGTTGCCATCGAGGATAAAAAGATGGGGTTTATATCATATTGCATGAGTTTATCCCTCTACATCAGGTCATCTTTCTTAAAGCGTTACTCTGTTCTTATGAACTTAATACTCTAGATGCATGATGGATAGCGGTCGATGTGTGGAGTAATAGTAGTAGATGCAGACAGGAGTCGGTCTACTTGTCACGGACGTGATGCCTATATACATGATCATGCCTAGATAATCTCATAATTATTCTCTTTTCTATCAATTGCTCGATAGTAATTTGTTCACCCACCATAATAGTTATGCTATCTTGAGAGAAGCCTCTACTGAAACCTATGCCCCCGGGGTCTATCTTTTATCATATAAGCTTTCAATCTACTTTTATTTGCATCTTTACTTTTCCAATCTATATCATAAAATACCAAAAATATATTTATCTTATCATATTATCTCTATCAGATCTCACTTTCGCAAGTGGCCGTGAAGGGATTGACAACCCCTTTATCGCGTTGAGTGTGAGTTCTTTGTTTGTTTGTGTAGGCGCGTGGGACTTGTGATGAGCCTCCTACTGGATTGATACATTGGTTCTCAAAAACTGAGGGAAATACTTACGCTACTGTGCTGCATCACCCTTTCTCCTTCAAGGAAAACCAACGCAAGCTCAAGACGTAGCAAGAAGGATTTCTGGCGCTGTTGCCGGGGAGGTCTTCGCTCAAGTGAAGACATACCAAGTACCCATCACAAACTCATCTCCCTCGCATTTACATTATTTGCCATTTGCCTCTCGTTTTCCTCTCCCCCACTTCACCCTTGCCGTTTCATTCGCCCTCTCTTTCCCAATCTCCTCTCTCTTTTCCGCTTGCCTTTTTGTGTGCCCGTGTGTTAGTTTGTTTATTCCGTTCCATGGCTGAGTCGAAAAGAACTAAGGGATGTCTCCCTAGTTTTAGTGCCTTGGATAGCCCCTCTGTCCTCTCTAAGCTCCTAAATAATAATGCTATGGGGAGACCTACCGGGGTTATCAATGAGAATTTAAATAATTATGATGAAGATGACTCCGGAATTTTTCGTTATTTGCTTAATGAGTCTTTAAAAGATGCTTGGGATATGTTATTAAGGATTCGGGCTAGCTATGTGCCACAATATCAAATTGAGGTTTATCTAAAAAGTTTCTATGTTGGCTTACCCGCTTCTTTCAAGCAAGTTTTAGATTCTATTTTTGAAGGTGGTTTTCTTGAAGGGGATGCTATAGATAGCTATGAAAGAATGAAATCTATATTTGGGCACCCCATGAATGATAAGATTGAATCTACCACCCTCTTATGCTTCTATCAAAACGAAATTATTAAAGAGATGAAGGCTAGCTTAGATGCAAATTTCCGTAACATACTTAATCTTACCTCCTCCATTAATGGAAATGTGCTTTCCCAAAATAGAAGGATGAATGCCATAGAAATCAAATTCGCTCTTTTCTTCCCAAGTGTCAAAGATGGCACTACTTAGATCTATCTTCGCTTATATGCCTAGCTAGGGGCGTTAAACGATAGCGCTAGTTGGGAGGCAACCCAATTTTCTTTGTGTTCTTTGTTTTTGTTCCTGTTTAGTAATAAAATTTGCATCTACTTTCTGTTTAGATGTGTTTTCATGTTTTATTTAGTGTTTGTGCCAAGTAGAACCTATAGGATAACCTATGGTATGAGTTAATTTGGTTCTGCTGAAAAACAGAAACTTTGCGCTCACGAGAAAAAATTCAATAAATAATAGAAACGTTATTTTGCGTTGATTCTTTTTGATGTAGATCAATGGACAAATTTCTTCGGACGTCCTATTTTGATAGGATTTTTGGAGTTCCAGAAGTAACCGAAAGTTACAGATTGCTACAGACTGTTTTGTTTTTGACAGATTCTGCCTTTCGTGTGTTGTTTGCTTATTTTGATGCATCTATGGCTAGTATGTAAGGGTATGAACCATAGAGAACTTGGAATACAGTAGGTTAAACACCAATATAAACAAAGAATGAGTTCATTACAGTACCTTATGTGGTGGTTTTTCTTTCTTGCACTAACGGAGCTTATGAGATTTCCTGTTGAGTTTGTGTTGTGAAGTTTTCAAGTTTTGTGTAAAGATTTGATGGACTATGGAATAAGGAGTGGCAAGCGCCTAAGTTTGGGTATGCCCATGGCACCCCAAGATATTCAAGAATAGCCAAAAGCCTAAGCTTGGGGATGCCCCGGGAAGGCATCCCCTCTTTCGTCTTCGTTCATTGGTAACTTTACTTGGAGCTATATTTTTATTCGCCACATGATATGTGTTTTTCTTGGAGCGTCATGTATGATATTAGTCTTTGCTTTTTAGTTTACCACAACCATCCTTGATGTACACACATTTTGGGAGAAGCCCACTTGATTGGAATTTATTAGAATACTCTATGTGCTTCACTTATATCTTTTGAGCTAGATAATTTTTGCTCTAGTGCTTCACTTATATCTTTTAGAGCATGGTGGTGGTTTAATTTTGAAGAAACTGTTAATCTCTCATGCTTCACTTATATTATTTTGAGAGTCTTTTAGAACAGCATGGTATTTGCTATGGTTATAAAATTGGTCCTAGAATGGTAGGCATCCAAGTTGGGTATGATAAAAACTATCATAGAAAGTGAATTGGATGCTATGATCAATTTGATACTTGATAATTGTTTTGAGATATGGAGGTAGTAATATTAGAGTCATTCTAGTTGGGTAATTGTGAATTTAAAGAATACTTGTGTTGAAGCTTGTGATTCCCGTAGCATGCACGTATGGTGAACCGCTTTGTGATGAAGTTGGAGCACAATTTTATTTATTGATTGTCTTCCTTATGAGTGGCGGTCGGGGACGAGCGATGGTCTTTCCCTACCAATATATCCCCCTAGGAGCATGTGCATAGTACTTTGTTTTCAATGGCTTGTAGATTTTTTTAAATAAGTATATGAGTTCTTTATGACTAATGTTGAGTCCATGGATTATACACACTCTCACCCTTCCACCATTGCTAGCCTCTCTTGTGCCGCGCAACTTTCACCGGTACCATACACCCACCATAATCCTCCCTCAAAACAGCCACCATACCTACCTATTATGGCATTTCCATAGCCATTCCGAGATATATTGCCATGCAACTTTCCACCGTTCTGTTTATTATGACACGCATCATCATTGTCATATTGCTCTTTGCATGATCATGTAGTTGACATCGTATTTGTGGCAAGGCCACCTCATAATTTTTCATACATGTCACTCTTGATTCATTGCATATCCCGGTACAGCGCCGGAGGCATTTATATAGAGTCATATCTTGTTAAGTATCGAGTTGTAATCTTGAGTTGTAAATAAATAAAAGTGTGATGATCTTCATTATTAGAGCATTGTCCCAGTGAGGAAAGGATGATGAAAACTATGATTCCCCCACAAGTCGGGATGAGACTTCAGACTTTATATAAATAAAAGAGGCCAAAGAAGCCCATGAAAAAAGAGAGGCCAAAGAAGCCCACCAAAAAGAAGAAAAAAAAGAAAAGGAAAAAAAGAAAGAAAGAAAAAAAAGAAAAAAATATTGAGAGAAAAAGAGAGAAGGGACAATGCTCTTATCTCTTTTTCCACACTTGTGCTTCAAAATAGCACTATGATCTTCATGATAGAGAGTCTCTTATGTTGTCACTTTCATATACTAGTGGGAATTTTCCATTATAGAACTTGGCTTGTATATTCCAATGATGGGCTTCCTCAAAATGCCCTAGGTCTTCGTGAGCAAGCAAGTTGGATGCACACCCACTTAGTTTCTTTTGTTGAGCTTTCATACATTTATAGCTCTAGTGCATCCGTTGCATGGCAATCCCTACTCACTCACATTGATATCTATTAATGGGCATCTCCATAGCCTGTTGATACGCCTAGTTGATGTGAGACTATCTTCTCCTTTTTTGTCTTCTCCACAACCACCCTTCTATTCCACATATATTGCTATGTCCATGGCTCACGCTCATATATTGCGTGAAAAATTGAAAAGTTTGAGATTACTAAAGTATGAAACAATTGCTTGGCTTGTCATCGGGGTTGTGCATGATTAAATACTTTGTGTGATGAAGATAGAGCAACAGCCAGACTATATGATTTTGTAGGGATAACTTTCTTTAGCCATGTTATTTTGAGAAGACATGATTGCTTTATTAGTATGCTTGAAGTATTACTATTTCTTATGTCAATATGAACATTTATTTTGAATCATTTGGATCTGAACATTCATGCCACAATAAAGAGAAATACATTGAGAATTATTCTAGGTAGCATTCCACATCAAAAATTCTGTTTTTATCATTTACCTACTCGAGGACGAGCAGGAATTAAGCTTGGGGATGCTTGATACGTCTCCAACGTATATATAATTTTTGATTGTTCCATGCTATTATATTACCTGTTTTGGATGTTTATGGGCTTTACTTTACACTTTTATATCATTTTTGGGACTAACCTACTAACCGGAGGCCCAGCCCGTATTGCTGTTTTTTTTACCTATTTCAGTGTTTCGAAGAAAAGGAATATCAAACGGAGTCCAAACGGAATGAAACCTTTGGGAGCATGATTTTTGGAACAAACGTGATCCAGAGGACTTGGAGTGCAAGTCAAGAAGCTCCCGAGGCGGCCACGAGGGTGGAGGGCGCCCCTCCCCCCTACAGGGCGCACCCCCTATCTCGTGGGCCCCTCGGGCATCCACCCACGTACTTCTTCCTCCTATATATACCCATATACCCCAAAACCATCGGGGGAGCAACCGAAAAACTATTTCTGCCACCATAACCTTCTGTATCCGCGAGATCCCATCTTGGAGCCGTCGTCGGTGCTCTGCCGGAGGGGGAGTCCACCATGGAGGGCCTCTACATCAACCCTAAGGCCTCTCCAATGAGTTGTGAGTAGTTTACCATAGACCTTCGGGTCCATAGTTATTAGCTAGATGGCTTCTTCTCTCTCTTTGAATCTCAATACCATGTTATCCTTCCTCTTCTTGGAGATCTTTTCGATGTAACTCTTTTTGCGGTGTGTTTGTCGAGATCCGATGAATTGTGGGTTTATGATCAAGTTTATCTATGAGAAATATTTGAATCTCCTCTGAATTCTTTTATGTATGATTGAGTTCTCTTTGCAAGTCTCTTCGAATTATCGGTTTAGTTTGGCCTACTAGATTGATCTTTCTTTCCATGGGAGAAGTGCTTAGCTTCGGGTTCAATCTTGCGGTGTCCTTTCCCAGTGACAGCAGGGGCAGCAAGGCACGTATTGTAGTGTTGCCATCGAGGATAAAAAGATGGGGTTTATATCATATTGCATGAGTTTATCCCTCTACATCATGTCATCTTTCTTAAAGCGTTACTCTGTTCTTATGAACTTAATACTCTAGATGCATGCTGGATAGCGGTCGATGTGTGGAGTAATAGTAGTAGATGCAGGCAGGAGTCGGTCTACTTGTCACGGACGTGATGCCTATATACATGATCATGCCTAGATAATCTCATAATTATTCGTTTTTCTACCAATTGCTCGAGAGTAATTTGTTCACCCACCGTAATACTTATGCTATCTCGAGAGAAGCCTCTAGTGAAACCTATGGCCCCGGGTCTATCTTTTATCATATAAGCTTTCAATCTACTTTTATTTGCATCTTTACTTTTCCAATCTATATCATAAAATACCAAAAATATATTTATCTTATCATATTATCTCTATTAGATCTCACTTTCGCAAGTGGCCATGAAGGGATTGACAACCCCTTTATCCTGTTGGTTGCGAGTTCTTTGTTTGTTTGTATAGGCGCATGGGACTTGTGAGGAGCCTCCTACTAGATTGATACCTTGGTTCTCAAAAACCGAGGGAAATACTTACGCTACTGTGCTGCATCACCCTTTCCTCTTCAAGGAAAACCAACACAAGCTCAAGACGTAGCAGTGACGCATTTAGGGAGACCCATGGATGACTAGTCGTACATGACAAAGATAGCATAATTGTGAAGGACTCTGTATCCACTCACAAAGCCGGCTAGGATTTGTAACCCTAGGTTCACGGAATAAGGTAACCCCTTTATCTCTGATATTACTATTCATCCAACCTAACTTTAAGTGGCATCCTATAGAATGCTCTCCTAGAATCATACTCGTCGATTAGGAAGAGAGGTGTGAGACAATGCGTGAGAGACAGACCTAAAGATAATGTGCGTACAGGAGACACGTAGGTAGGTCTATGTATAAAGAAAAGGGTCGATGGGGATTGTGCGTGTGTATGCTTGCGAGAGGAAGAGTGCTTGTGATAAAGATTAGTGAAAACAGTCGTAAATGGTTACAAGAGGGAGGGAGGGTTATATCGAGAGTATGTGTGCGAGAAAGACACCTCGGGAGAGAGCTTGTGAGCATGTGTGAGAGACCACCGACGAAGAGTGAAACTACACGTAAAAGACTATTGTACACATTGATTAAAGATATAAATTGTATCCATATATTAGGATGGGATCATGATATTTGCAATTCGCGTAAGGAACGGTCATTGATCCATCAGACATCTAGATTCTATCGAATTTGAGCATGTCTATGTTATTATTCGACATGATTGATCCACATAGTTAGTATTTTGAACTCCAGACAATGCATCGCTTTAGCAATCGAATTTAAACGTGAGTACAGTTCATGTTGTGTGTATAAAGCACATTATACATATGAAAGTTACACAATGAACATTATAAATGGCTACCTATGAACTAGCATACATTTGTATTCAACTTAAGGTGGTTTAAAAAAATCGAATTCAACATGAAGTCCATTCAATTATTTGAATTTGATATCATGGCATTTGTAAATCGTACCTAAATTATGGGGGCACCAATCTTTGCTCTGATTTTGTACATAATAGCATATGTAGTCGTGTACAAAATAGATTCAAATTTAGCTCCTCCATTCCAAAATAATCGTAGTTATAGGATTTTCAAGTGTCAAAAATTTCAAAAAGAAGCGGATATTTAATGAGGTTTTCAAACATACAAGGTCAAATATAACGTTGTCTATTTAGGTCAATCCTCATAGTTCAAGAGTACTCTAAACATGAATGCTTGTGTTTCAAAATTTCAAACGAAGCGCCAAAAGAGCCTCTACTCGCCCGAAACCGCGTGAGATCAATGTTTGGTAGTACAAGGAAATTACTTTTCTATATAATAACTCCGACCCGTGAAACCTACCGGCCCGACGTCCAAAGGTCTAAACCGGGGTAGGTTTGTAGCTTCATCTAGACGCCACGCAACCGCCTCCGAAAAACATTCATACACAACGGCCGCCTAAGCACACATGCGCGCGGCCGAAATCGCTCCCGCCCACTATTTGGGACACCTAGGATTATCATCCTACCCCCGACCCGCAATAGGTCCGAAATTTAAGAGCAGGGCAAAGTTTATACTTTCCCCAAATTTCAAACAAGCGCGTCCCATCTTCAGTTCAAAAAAGCCAAAAACAAGCGCGTTCAGACCGAAACAAGGTTATCCCCCCTCCCCCCGCCCACCCGTCTGATTCCCCATTCGTACTGTGTGGGCGCAAAAACTACCTCTCCACCAGCCGCGAAACCCCGGCGTCCTCCGTCCAGCACCCCATCCCACCCATCAACCGCCGCCCCCCTCCATCATGTCGGAGCCGATATCCCGACGTCGTCGTCCACCGAAACCTCAACCGCAACATCCTCCACGACTAGTAGTTGAAGTCGAGGCCGAGCCATCCGTACCCGAGCCAGTTCAACCACGCCGTCCTGCGCCTCACCGCTGCCGCTCCAACTTCGCCACCGTCCACCGCACTGGAGCTGTTCTTGCTACGCCGTCCTTCGCCGCCTCGGATCTGCTTCCCCTCCGCCGATATACAGCCATGGCAACATAGTCAACAATTTGGACATGGGTTTGTCCAAGGATCCACGGCTCTCCAAAACATTGGTTCCCCTGGGAGAAAAAAGAAGATCGCCGCGACATATGGAGGAGACCACGTTGGCAACTGATAAGGGTACTCCTCTTCCCTTATTCGTGCAAATCTTACGTGTCTGCTTGCACGGTATTCATCCCACAGAAGACACTAGTTGACCGCTTCTTCTTGATACTATATGTTCCTAGTAACTCGCGATGCACAAGGTTTCTCCTCATATACTATTTCACCTTAGCTAGAGGTCCGTCGCCCCCTGAATTTCAATTCCTGGCCAGTTGATTCCCAATTAACGGAAGCATTTCGCGGTGTAACAGGCGCTAGTACGCCTATTACGCTGGGGAAGCAGCACCTCGGTGTTTATTTTAGGGGCGTGTGGGGCCTAGAGCTAGTGGCGCCCGATCTGGAGGTCGGCCGGGATTAAAGGGATGGCCTGGGGGCGCTGCCAAGCACGGCGGTGGTGTGAGGTCGAGGGGAGGGCAGGGTGGCGGAGGCAGGGGTCTGGGCCAGTGGTCGCTGGCGGTTCGAGAAAGATCCTCAACCGTGACTGGCGGGAGGTAGACAAAGGCCATCTTCCCGTTCCTTATAGATCAGACGGTTCATTAAAAAAATCAACTGTCCTATTTATTTTCAGTTGACTGTTATCTTGATATGACCACATGTGGTGGTGTGCTGGAGGAGTACCTGCATTTCCTGTGCTCATATATTACAAAATCATACAGAGTAGAATCTAATTTTCTTTGCCATGCAATGTTGTAGAGCTATCATATGTCTCCTGTCATTTATTTTTCAGCCACCTGCTATCTGCTACTTTTACAGTGCACTAGTTCTGCACACACTTCACCCATACTCTCACTATTGTGTTTTTATGCAAGGGTATTTCAGAGTCTGCCTCGAGAGAAGAAGAAAAGAAAAGAGAGAAGTTGAGCCAGCTTTCTTCGCGGGTAGGCATGGCACGTTACAACGCTATAAGGGGTGCAGTTTCAGCAGATTGAGACGGTAAACGTAGCTCTGGAGTTGATGACCTCGCTCGCAATGAACCACCATGCCAGGTGCTTGCTTTAACTTCACGGTGCCATATGTGGTTGCATGTTCCATATGCTGTCTAGCTTGTATTCGAAAGGCCGAAGTCGGTCTTTATTAAGATAAGGGAAGATATTTTTTACATGAACCACCATCCCGTGAGCACCAGAAGACAAATAGCTAGTCAGGGTGCTGGCCGAGCCTGTGACAAGCCCAGCAAAGACAGGCATCACCTAGAAGCCAACTAAAAAGCCGTGATGGTGGCGAAGCAGCCCACGTCCCACCAGGCTCTTAGGTCCTAGATGATCATGCTCACCACTCCAGCCGGATGTCTAGCTTGTATTGCTTCCAATTTGGTTAAATTGCATCTGCTTAGCTTACACATTATACCTTTGAATATGACATTCCTTTCTGTTTTTGGTAGATACTAGTACATATGTGTATTAACCATGTTCTTACATCAAACTAATGTTCTTGTGTATCCCTCATCAATCACTTATGATGAGGCAGGCATGCAAGTGGAGTACTCCTCATTTAAAGAATGCAACGTCAGCCTCCCGACATGATTCTCAAGAAACAGCAAGGCTAGATGAAGATAGTGAACGTAGCTCTGTAGTTGATTACCGCATTTCCCCTACACTAGCATCGCAGGTGCTTGCTCTAACTTGGCAGCGTGATATGTGGTTGCATGTTGCATATGGTGTCTAGATTGTAATTCTTCCAATCTGGTTAAACTGCATGTGCTATTCTGCTTAGCTTATACATTATACCTGTTAATGTGACATGCCTTCCTGTATTTAGTACATAGTACATCTGTTTATTAAGCATGTTCTTAAATAAAACTATTGTTTTTTGTATCTCGCATCAATCAATATGACGAGACACCTTTAGTATATGCAGTGCGATATTAGTTACATGTTTCATATGATTTATAGCATGCACTGCTTCTAATTTGTTGAAATTCCATTTATGATGGGACACTTTTAACTTGACAGAGTCATATTGGTTGCATCTTTCATGTGGTGTCTAGCTTGCATTGCTTCTTATTTGTCGGAATGGTTTCTGCTTAGTTTACACAAACAGTTGTGAACATGCCATGCCGTCTTGTTTTTCATACATATTCCATCCTAGTATCATGTGTTTGCCTTACATCAAATTAGTGATTGTCAGTATCATGCATGAATGAGTTCTGAAGAGAGAATTTTATTGCTTTTTCTTGTCAGTTTTACTTGACAATTCAAAATCAGTAAAGCGGAAAGAAGTTAGCAAGGCAGCGGATAAAGGTGCTCCTTCCAAACGGAGGGTCTCTACAGTTTCTACTCCTCCACCCCCCCCAAGATGATTTCCAAGACAACACATGCATAGACACTCAATGTAGTTGTGTTTATGATGAGCACTTCTCCCCTAGTGCACCATCACCGGTGCTCCCTCTAACTTGGTGTTGTTATATGTGGTTGCATGTTATGTGTGATGTCTAGCTTGTATTGCTTCTAATTTTGTTGAATTCCATCTACTTACTTTACACATTATACTTGAATAAGACACGTGTTCCTGTTTCTAGAACATACAATATCTGTCTATCACACCATGTTCTTACATCAAATTACTATTGTTGTGTAACCTGCAACAATCACTTATCATACGACACGTTTGAGTTCCGAGTGTGATATAGGTTACATCACACATTCTTTTCTAGCTTGTACTACTAATTTGTTGAAATGGCACTTATGACAAGACAATTTTAACTTCGTAGATTGATATTCGTTGCATCTTTCATATGGTGTCTAGCTTTCATTGCTTCTAATTTGTTGAAATGCCTTCTCCTTAGTTTACACATCATAAGTTGTGAATATGCAATGCTGTGAATATGCAATGGCACTAATGACGAGAGACCTCTAACTTGGTAGTGTGATGTTGTTTGCATCTTGCATATGATTTATTTATTGTATTGCTTCACATTAGTTTAAATGCTATTTATGACGGGACACTGTTAACTTGGCAAAGCAATATTTGTAGCATCTTTCATATGGTGTCTGATGTCTACTACACAACCTTCTTCTTGTAGACGTTGTTGGGCCTCCAAGTGCAAAGGTTTGTAGGACAGTAGCAAATTTCTCTCAAGTGGATGACCTAAGGTTTATCAATCCGTGGGAGGCGTAGGATGAAGATGGTCTCTCTCAAAGAACCCTGCAACCAAATAACAAAGAGTCTCTTGTGTCCCCAACACACCCAATACAGTGGTAAATTGTATAGGCGCACTAGTTCGGCGAAGAGATGGTGATACAAGTGCAATATGGATGGTAGATAAAGGTTTTTGTAATCTGAAATTATAAAAACAGCAAGGTAACTAATGATAAAAGTGAGCATAAACGGTATTGCATTGGTAGGAAACAAGGCCTAAGGTTCATACTTTCACTAGTGCAAGTTCTCTCAACAATAATAACATAGATAGATCATATAAAAATCCCTCAACATGCAACAAAGAGTCACTCCAAAGCCACTAATAGCGGAGAACAAACGAAGAGATTATGGTAGGGTACAAAACCACCTCAAAGTTATTCTTTCGAATCAATCTATTCAAGAGTCCGTACTAGAATAACACCTTAAGACACAAATCAACAAAAACCCTAATGTCACCTAGATACTCCATTATCACCTCAAGTATCCGTGGGCATGATTATACGATATGCATCACACAATCTCAGATTCATCTATTCAACCAACACAAAGTACTTCAAAGAGTGCCCCAAAGTTTCTACTGGAGAGTCAAGACAAGAACATGTGCCAACCCCTATGCATAGGTTCTTGGGCGGAACCCGCAAGTTGTTCATAAAAACATACATCAAGTGGCACATGATATCCCATTGTCACCACAGATAAGCACGGCAAGACATACATCAAGTGTTCTCAAATCATTAAAGACTCAATCCGACAAGATAACTTCAAAGGGAAAACTCAATTCATCGCAAGAGAGTAGAGAGGGGAAGAAATCATAAGATCCAACTATAATAGCAAAGCTTGGGATACATCAAGATCATGCCATAGAGGAAACACGAGAGAGAACACGAGAGAGAGAGAGATCAAACACATAGCTACTGGTACATACCCTCAGCCTCGAGGGTGAACTACTCCCTCCTCATCATGGATAGCACCGGGATGTTGAAGATGGCCACCGGTGATGGGTTCCCCCTTCGGCAGGGTGCAGGAACGGGCTCCCGGGAGGTTCTTGGTGGCTACAGAGGCTTGTGGCGGCGGAACTCCCGATCTATCTTCATTGTCGATGTTTTTAGGGTATGTGGACTTATATAGGCGAAAGAAGTCGGTCGGGGGGTGCTCGAGGGCCCCCCGAGATAGGGGGCACGCCCAGGAGGGGTGGGCGCGCCCTCCTATCTCCTGGCCTCCTCGAGGCTCTTCTGACGTGAACTCCAAGTCTCCCGAATGATATTCTTCCAAAAAATCACGTTGCCGAAGGTTTCATTCCGTTTGGACTCCGTTTGATATTCCTTTTCTTCGAAATATTAAAACAGGCAATAAAATAGCAATATGGGCTGGGCCTCCAGTTAATAGGTTAGTCCCAAAAGTAATATAAAAGTGTATAATAAAGCCCATAATCATTCAAAACAGAAAATAAAATAGCATGAATGCTTCATAAATTATAGATACGTTGGAGACGTATTAGCATCCCCAAGCTTAATTCTTGCTCGTCCCCGAGTAGGTAAATGATAAAAGAAAGAATTTATGAAGTGTGAATGCTAGCAGGTGCACAATTTTGATCAATGATAATTTCAATCACCTTTTCTAGAATGATTATATGTCATAACAGTAGTTCATCTCATAAAACTTTTCAAGATCAAGTAACAAGCTATTCACATGTTAAAGCATAGACCATAAAATTTCTTGAAAACTAGAAAACTTCATTCTTAGTCATCAAACAATTGCAATTCATCTTATTTTCAGGAAGGGTCTATGTCGGAGCTTTGATTTAGCAAACTCCACATACTCAACTATCATAAATTCTTCTACAATTGCTAACACTCACGCAATATTTGTGGGGGCTTATAATGTTTCCTCCAAACGTATTTACCTTTGGGTGATGTCGACAATAATAGTTCATGCTAACTTAGATTCAATTGGATATATATATCATGATCAACCCAACACAAAGTGCTTTCCAAAGGATAAAAATGAAAAAGGGAAAGGTGAAGATCACCTTGACTCTTGCATAAAGTAAAAGACATAAAGTAAAAGATAGGCCCTTCGTAGAGGGAAGTAGGGATTTGCAGGGGTGCCAGAGCTCGATTTTGAAATAGAGATAAATAATTTTGAGAGGTATGATCTCAATGTCAACATAACAACCAAGAGTTTCCAATATCTTCCATACTACATACATTATAGGCGGTTCCCAAACAGAATGGTAAAAGTTTTTACTCCCCTCCACCAACAATCATCAATCCATGGCTTGCCTGAAACAACGGGTGCCTCCAACTAACATCAAACCTGGGGGAGTTTGGTTTGCAATTATTTTTGATTTGATTTTGATCTTTTTGATCATGGGACTAGGCATCCCGGTTACCGGCCCTTTCTCGTGAATGAGGAGCGGAGTCCACTCCTCTTGAGAATAATCCACCTAGCATGGAAGACACTGACAGACCCTAGTTGCTACATGAGCAATTCAGGCATACAAAACAGATTACAATTTGAAGGTTTAGAGTTTGGCACATGCAAATTTACTTGGAACGGCAGGTAAATACCGCATATAGGTAGATATGGTGGACACTCATGGCAAAAACTGGGTTTAAGGATATTGGATGCACAAGCAACATTCCCGCTTACTACAGATATTTAGGCTAGCATGAGGGGCAAAGGCAAGCTCAACATGTTTGAATGATCCATGACAATATACTTTAACTGAAATGTGAGAAAACATAACCCATTACGTTGTCTTCCTTGTCCAACATCAACTCTTTAGCATGTCATACTTAATGAGTGCTCACAATTATAAAAGATGTCCATGACAATATATTTATATGTGAAATCTCTCTTCCTTCAATATTCTTTCATGAATTGTTCAAATGACCAATACAATGCTAGCTAACCTTCAATAAACTTACTATTTCTACTTCTTAGATGTGAAGTCATTACTCCCCATGGGATAAGCATATGAAACATATATAATTTCATATTTATGACATTCAATTCATTCAACCATTTACTCATAGGATATAAGTGAAGCACACGAGTAAATGACAAACTACTCCAAAAAGATATAAGTGAAGATCAATAAGTAGTTAAACAATTATGTAGCTATATGAAGACTCTCTCTCATTTAAGAATTTCAGATCTTGGTATTTTATTTAAACAGCAAGCAAAGCAAAACAAAATGACATTGCAAGGATAGCACAACTCATGTGAAGAAGCAAAAACTTAGGTTCAACCGATACTAACCGATAGTTGTTGAAGAAGAGAGGTGGGATATCTACCGGGGCATCCCCAAGCTTAGATGCTTGAGACTTCTTGTAATGTTATCTTGGGGTGCCTTGGGCATCCCCAAGCTTGAGCTTTTGTGTCTCCTTAATTCCTCTCATATCATGGTTTCCTAAATCTCAAAAGCTTCATCCACACCAAACTCAACAAGAACTCGTGAGATAAGTTAGTATAAAACAATGCAAAACCTTATCATTTTCTACTGTAACAAATTACTAACATTATTATTCGACATTGCATACTAAATGTCTCTGCATATTTAATACTCCTATCCTCAAATAGAATCATTAAACAAGCAAGCATATGCAAACAATGCAAACATAACAACAATCTGCCAAAACAGTATAGTCTGTAAAGAATTCAAGGTTCATCATACTTCCCTAACTCCAAAAATTATAAGAAAAATACTATGCTGTAAAATATTTATCATATCTCATTATGCAAAAAAGATTCAACATTATAACACTCTCTGACTTTTCTAGGGAATTTTTGCAACAGCGGTAAACTTTCTGTTTTGAAACAACAACATGTATACATGCAAAATAAGCATGGTAAGGGATATCCTTGACATTTTTATTGAAAATAAAGATGCAAAACATTATTATAAATAACATCAAGCAAATACTAACAAAATAAAATTACGCTCCAAGCAAAACACAAACCATGTGGCGAATAAAAATATAGCTCCAAGTAAAGTTACCGATGAACGAAGACGAAAGAGGGGATGCCTTCCGGGGCATCCCCAAGCTTAGTTGCTTGGTTGTCCTTGAATATTAACTTGGGGTCACTTGGGCATCCCCAATCTTAGGCTCTTTCCCACTCCTTATTCCATAGTCCATCGAATCTTTACCCAAAACTTGAAAACTTCAACCACACAAAACTCAACACAAAACTCGTAAGCTCCGTTAGTATAAGATAATAAAACCACCACTTAGGTACTGTAATGAACTCATTATAAATTAATATTGGTGTAATATCTACTGTATTCTAACTTCTCTATGGTACATACCCTCCGATACTACTCATAGATTCATCAAAATAAGCAAACAACACATAGAAAACAGAATCTGTCAAAAACAGAACAGTCTGTAGTAATCTGTATCAAACGCATACTTCTGGAACTCCAAAAATTCTGAAATAAATTGGTGGACCTGAGTAATTTGTATATTAATCATCTTAAAAAAGAATCAACCTAAAAGGACTCTTTTGTAAAACATGGCAGCTAAACTCGTGAGCGCTAAAGTTTCTGTTTTTTACAGCAAGATCAAATAGACTTCACCCAAGTCTTCCCAAAGGCTCTACTTGGCACTTTATTGAAACAAAATCTATAAAACATGATTACTACAGTAGCATAATAATGTGGACACACAAAAACAATAAGGGTAAATATTGGGTTGTCTCCCAACAAGCGCTTTTCTTTAATGCCTTTCTAGCTAGGCATGATGATGACAATGATGCTCACATAAAAGATAAGAATTGAAACATAACGGGAGCATCATGAAGCGTATCACTACCACATTTAACCCTAACCCACTTCCTATGCATAGGGATTTTGTGAGCAAACAACTTATGGGAACAATAATCAACTAGCATAGGAAGGCAAAACAAGCATAGCTTCAAGATTTTCAACACATAGAGAGGAAACTTGATATTATTGCAATATGTAGAAGCATATGATCCTCTCTCATAATAATTTTCAGTAGCATCATGAATGAATTCAACAATATAACCAGCACCTAAATCATTATTTTCATGATCTACAAGCATAGAAATTTTATTACTCTCCACATAAGCAAATTTCTTCTCATCAATAGTAGTGGGAGCAAACTCAACAAAATAATTATCATGTGAGGCATAATCCAATTGAAGACTAAAATCATGATGACAAGTTTCATGGTTATCATTATTCTTAATAGCATACAAGTCATCACAATAATCATCATAGATAGCAACTTGGTTCTCATAATCAATTGGAACCTCTTCCGAAATAGTGGAATCATCACAAAATAAAGTTGACACTCTTCCAAATCCACTTTCATATTCATCACAATAAGATTCAATATCCTCCAAAATAGTGGGATCAATACTACCTAAAGTTGACACTCTTCCAAACCCACTTTCATCAATATAATCATCATAGGTAAAAGGCATGCTATCATCATAACAACTTTGCATATCAAAACTCGGGATGCTAAAAATATCATCTTCATTGAACATAGCATCCCCAAGCTTGGGACAAACATTAATTGCAGCAAATATATTCTCAAATATGTCATCCTCATCAAACATAGCTTCCCAAATCTTGGGCCTTTTCATATCATAAGCATAGTCACTCTCATCATTAATAGTATGGATATCACCAATAGTATAGCAATTATCATCATCACAATGAGTAGTAGGAGCAACATCCTTTGGGACAGATACCTTTCTACCTTTTCTACTCCGTCTTTTCTTTTTCTTCTTCACATCATGTGTGGGTTCAACCCTCTTATTTTAGCTCCTTATTGATGAGATTGGTTGAATAGAAAGATCCTCCTCATTACCTGATTCATCATAAGAAAAAATAGGAGGATATTGGGAATTATCTTCCCTTTCATTAGTATTCTCTTCATCTTCTATTTGCTTTCTTTTCTTTAGGTAATTGGCAATATAAGGATTTTCAATGCGATTCACCGCACAATACAAATAAATCTTTTCTAGATCAATATCAAGAAAATGCTCAAGATTAAATTCTGGAATATGCTTAGTTGCACGTTTCAATTCCTCGTAACCCAAAAGCAAACTAAGTTCATTATGTTGTGCAAGGGAAATCAAGTCATCACATTTTTTGGACACTATTTGATCATGAAACAATTTGCATTGGAGGTTTAAATGACCACTTTCATTGCAAAGTTCACAACGGTAAAGATATCTTAAATTTTCAGCACTAACATTAAGCCTTTATTGCAACCCTTTAGTTTCTAAATACTTATGCCTCTTGTAATATGTATTTTCCCTATTTGGTGTGTACTTGCAAACCCAATCTACTCCACAAAAATCGACATGCTTATAAGAGACATTTTCATCATAACTAGTGCAATCATCATTAGTACTATGGATATTCAAAGAGTTCATACTAGCAACATTGCAATCATGCTCATCATTCAAATATTTAGTATCAAGCATTTTATAGATTTCTTCTTCTAGCACTTGAGCACAATTTTCCCTTTCATCATACTCACGAAAGATATTAAAAAGATGAAGCGTATGAGAAAAACTCAATTCCATTTTTTTGTAGTTTTCTTTTATAGACTAAACTAGTGATAAAACAAGAAACAAAAAGATTCGATTGCAAGATCTAAAGATATACCTTCAAGCACTCACCTCCCCGGCAACGGTGCCAGAAAAGAGCTTAGTTGACGGGGTGTGAGTGTCGTTTACCTAGCCTCCCCGGCAACGGCGCCAGAAAAGAGCTTGATGTCTAATACACAACCTTCTTCTTGTAGACGTTGTTGGGCCTCCAAGTGCAGAGGTTTGTAGGACAGTAGCAAATTTCCCTCAAGTGTATGACCTAAGGTTTATCAATCCGTGGGAGGCGTAGGATGAAGATGGTCTCTCTCAAACAACCCTGCAACCAAATAACAAAGAGTCTCTTGTGTCCCCAACACACCCAATACAGTGGTAAATTGTATAGGTGCACTAGTTCGGCAAAGAGATGGTGATACAAGTGCAATATGGATGGTAGATAAAGGTTTTTGTAATCTGAAATTATAAAAACAGCAAGGTAACTAATGCTAAAAGTGAGCGTATACGGTATTGCAATGGTAGGAAACAAGTCCTAAGGTTCATACTTTCACTACTGCAAGTTCTCTCAACAATAATAACATAGATAGATCATATAACAATCCCTCAACATGCAAAAAAAGAGTCACTCCAAAGCCACTATAGCGGAGAACAAACGAAGAGATTATGGTAGGGTATGAAACCACCTCAAAGTTATTCTTTCGGATCAATCTATTCAAGAGTTCGTACTAGAATAACACCTTAAGACACAAATCAACCAAAACCCTAATGTCACCTAGATACTCCATTGTCACCTCAAGTATCCATGGGCATGATTATACGATATGCATTACACAATCTCATATTCATCTATTCAACCAACACAAAGTACTTCAAAGAGTGCCCCAAAGTTTCTACCGGAGAGTCAAGACAAGAACGTGTGCCAACCCCTATGCATAGGTTCATGGGCGGAACCCGCAAGTTGGTCACCAAAACATACATCAAGTGGCACATGATATCCCATTGTCACCACAGATAAGCACGGCAAGACATACATCAAGTGTTCTCAAATCATTAAAGACTCAATCCGACAAGATAACTTCAAAGGGAAAACTCAGTTCATCACAAGAGAGTAGAGAGGGGAACAAATCATAAGATCCAACTATAATAGCAAAGCTCGGTTTACATCAAGATCATGCCATAGAGGGAACATGAGAGAGAACACGAGAGAGAGAGATCAAACACATAGCTACTGGTACATACCCTCAGCCTCGAGGGTGAATTACTCCCTCCTCATCATGGATAGCGCCGGGATGATGAAGATGGCCACCGGTGATGGGTTCCCCCTCCGGCAGGGTGCCAGAACGGGCTCCCGAGAGGTTTTTGGTGGCTACAGAGGCTTGTGGCGGCGGAACTCCCGATCTATCTTCATTGTCGATGTTTTTAGGGTACGTGGGCTTATATAGGCGAAAGAAGTCGGTCGGGGGGGGGGGTGCTCGAGGGGCCCACAAGACAGGGGCGCACCTAGGAGGGGTGAGCGTTCCCTCCTATCTCCTGGCCTCCTCGAGGCTCTTCTGACGTGAACTCCAAGTCTCCCGGATGATATTCTTCCAAAAAATCACGCTGCCGAAGGTTTCATTCGGTTTGGACTCCATTTGATATTCGTTTTCTTCGAAATACTGAAACAGGCAATAAAACAACAATATGGGCTGGGCCTCCGGTTAATAGGTTAGTCCCAAAAGTAATATAAAAGTGTATAATAAAGCCCATAATCATTCAAAATAGAAAATAAAATAGCATGAATGCTTCATAAATTATAGATATGTTGGAGACATATCAGTGTCTACCTTCCAGTGCATTGCTTCTAATTTGGTGAAATGTCTTCTGCTAATTTTACACATCATAGTTCTGGTTATCTTTGCCATCCTATTTTTCATACATATTACATCCTCCTATCATGTGGTTGTCTAACATCAAAGTTCAGTTCGTCTGCATCACGCATCAATTTGTTCTGAAGAACTAAATTGTTATTTGTTTTTCCTGTCGGCTTGACTTAACATGGCACACAGAGAGAGAGAGAGAGAGAGGAAGAAACACAGAATGACAGGGAATGAGAAGCGGATGAATCCTGCAGATTCTGCTGCTACTGATGGTGCAATAGAAGGTCAAAGTCCAGCTGAAAATTCTACAAAAAGAGCATCCCGTGCTACACGAGCTGCAAAAAAAGCCAAACAGAAACAAATAGCTGCCACCAAACAAGCAGAGATAGCCCTAGTTCTTACAGCACCTTCCACAGTACTACCAGCCGCATGAGTTACTCGTGCGTCAACTGAGCTAGCAGCATGTTCCCAAGCTCCCTTGCCACCTGACACTACTTCCCAAGCACTCTTGACACAAGACGAGTTGGCAAGATCAGATGAACCTTGTGAGCTTCAACATCAAGAAGGTAGTTGTTGGAGTCAAGTTACAGTTGCATGCTTCTTTATATGTATTCTCACATTTTGATGTACACTAACACTTCCTATGTTCGTTGTTGGACTAGCACCTAGGCGCAAGAGGAAACACACATCAGGGATAATGCTCGATAAGTTAACTAAATCTAGAGGAGGAAGAATGGAGATCCGTTTTGAGGCAGGTTTAAAAAGGCCACGTGATGCTAGAGAGTCAGCCAAGTTAGTATCAGAGGCAGCGGTTGCCGTTAGGTGTCATGTACGTATACGTATCCTCCCAACATGGATTTAGTACAGGAATGACAAATACGAAACCCAGTTCAACAACTTCCTCGACCATTTATCTATAAGTATGGTTATGTATAGAAACTAGTAATATCATCTTGGTCTGTCCCATACTTTCTAGGTTGCTGATAATGAGACTCCCATAATTTTCAACAGGTGAGGTTCAAGTTGGATAGCCAAGATGATGCAACCAGACAAGCTTGCACCCATGTTTTCAAGTCTGCTCTGCGAAAATATCGGTATAACTTGAGGAAAACTCAATTTGAAGGCAAGTCTAACAATGAACTTTCCCAAACATCTCCAGTGGAAAATATATCAGATGAAGACTAGAGGGGCCTCGTTAAACACTGGTCTGATCCGAAGCATCGGGTACATTATATATATGTGATCAGATCACATGTTTAAGTCCTATTTACGGATGTGCCACACAAATCTATCTTCTTATAGGTGAACTATTCAAAGAACAAGGCCAACCTTATGAAAGTGAAATTCCAACAGACGACATGATCTCATAGCTATATTGCACACTGCGAGGCTCTTGTAATTACCTGATGTTTCACTCTTTTCGCTGTACCATATTATCAGATCTATATTGACTTGTTCCAAATGCATAGGAAAGCCTGCAAGGAACAAAAAGTACCTGAACCAAATGTTGTGGAAATCTTCAAGGACTGTCACACCAGCAAGAAGAAGGGCATGATTACACCAGTCAAAGCCACTGTTGTAAGTCCTTAATCCTCATGCATTTTAACTACTACTTACTCTGACTTGTGCCTTGAACTGCATGGTTTGCAGCCAATGTCTATTACTCTTTTCAAGTTTATACACAATTGTCTTAGCGTATTATTGCACCTTACAAGGTTTAAAAGAGAGGAGTGATGTTCCTTTGATCTTGACCTGTAATCTAGTTCCGTGCTGGACTTGCCCACACAACATTACAATTTCCTGTTTGTCTGTTGTCAGTTGTTTTGTGATATGAATTATGTCATACTATGCTAACCGTATTATAAAGTTCGTCTCTTTATCCTTAGCCCTCAATACAATGTGAAGAAATAGACAATACATTAGCAATGGTACATGGTCATATGTTTGGAACCTGGTTTTCTTATGTACTTTGCAATAAAATACAACTAATATTTTACATGGGTTCACCAGAATAAGTTCTTTATATAGACCAAAGCTATTTTGTTTGGTTTTGCTGCCTCCTTAATATCTTCTGTTCTGGTAGTACTAATGTAAAAACTCAACTTTTCAGTGAGCTATGGAAAAAATGGTGGAACCGCCACCTTCTGAAGGTGGCGAGGCAACTATAACCCCAATGTTAGCTCTTGTTGTAGTGGGTCAGTACCTGTCCACTAACAGTGCCAAAAGCACGTTCCTGCGTAATACTGGGTTGGTTGTTAAGGCAATCTCGTCTAAACTACCTCATGATCAAGATATGCAATCTCAAAGCAATGTTGTATTTACGCTCCAGACACAAGTCCATTCCCTAACAGAGACCCTTTGTGAAACAAGGAGAGACATTGTTCAATGTCGTCAAGATATGCATGGTTTTGAAACCAGACTATCAGACATTTGCTATGTTGTTTAGGAGCCTAGGAGAAATGAAGGCGAGGGTTATGGTGCTTCATCGGACAATACAGCATGAAAACGTAACAGTCAGGTCAAATGAACTGAGCTTCTGAACTTCTGGTGGTGCATTTATCTGCTAGACTATTAAGTTTTATGCCAACCTTCCTTTTGTTATATAGTTGTAATTTGTTTTGGTGCGATACAAAATTTGTTCTTAACGTGCAGCCACCGGCTGAAGAAAACAGCAAGCCATTTTTTATAGCGTAGGGTGTTCTCTATATTTGCATTGGTGGCCATCTTTGATGCCGAGTGGATGTAATCTGTGCAATCGCCTTAATAGCCTAGCGTTAGTTTCGGCCTTATTTATTTCCTAGTCTCCTTTTTCCCTGGTTTGCTAGTGGCTGCAACAACCATGGGCCATATATGGGCCGTAGGACCCATGGGTCTCCTACGGGCCGTAGGATCCATGGGTCTCCTACGGGCCGTCGATAAATGGGCCTCCAACAGGGCCGTAGAATCGGTGGGCCTCGGGCCGTTGGATAAATGGGTCTACTTGGGCCGTAAACGGGCGTAATTGGTATTAGCCCAGCATGGTAACGGGTCATTAGCAGGCTGGAGGACAACAAAGGCTTAATTCTGTCACAGGCATAACGGGTCGTTAATGGGCCAGAATATAGGACCGGCTGGAAACGGTGCAACAGGTTAACAGGCCAGAAACGGGTCGACTCTTGCCATGGGCCGAATTTGGCCCATTAGGGGAACATGCCAGTAACGGGCCGGAAGTAATCAAGGGCCAGAAAGGAGCCCAAGAACGTATGGGTCGTCAATAGGTCGAAAGCTAACACGGGCTGGAAACATCCCATGTGAATCACGGGCCGTTAACGGGTACAAAGAAATTTACTGTTCATTATGGGCTAGAGTCACCGTGGGCCTCTAAAGGGCCTAAAGATACGAAGGCCTCATATGGGCCGAAAGACGTCATGGGCCATACATGGGCCGAAAGTGAAATGCGCTGGTGTTATATTCGACGGCCCACATGACGTTGTTGGGTCGACTTCCATTAGGGCCTAATGGGTTGTGAGTTACCGAGCCGTAAAATGGGCTATTTGCAAAGAGACCGTTAACAGGCTGTTCATGGGCCAGCCCGTTAACTTTTGACCAAGTCAAATGGGCCAGCTTTGTAAGCTAAATGGGCCAATGGTGGGCCGTGGCACGTGTCGACATATCATAGGTGCCTATCTGACCCACTGACGAGCTAACACGTGTTTCGTCCAGCCAATAAGAATTTTACACATGGAAATTTCCCATTGGTCCGGGCTGTTAACGGGTTATTGGATCTAGAACCCGACCCAATAGCTTAACGACGTTCCGTTACAGTGGATGCCACGTGTCGGTCACCCTTGACGAAAGCACTTCTGTGACGCGCAATTTATCGTCATGGAAGTGGACACTTCCATGATGATACTTTTGGTAATGTCATGGAACACTTCTACGATAGCACAGGTATGACTATCTTGATTCTGTCATAAAATCGTCATGGATGTACATGCATGACAAAAAACTCGACCTACTATGACAAACATGTATCATCACCGAAGTGCATTTTTTGTAGTGCCGGGGGTCCACTGGGTCGGGCGACCTACCCCGGGGGGGGGGGGCAAGTGGGCTGAATATGGGTGGGAACCAGCCCCCTAGTGGGCTAGTGCGCCCCCAAGGGCCCAAGGCGCCTAGGGTTGGAAACCCTAGGGGGTGGGGGCGCCTCCCACCTGCTTGGGGGGCAGTTCTTGTAGCGACCCGACCCGAATGGATCAAGTCTCTGTGCTTTCGTGTCATCCCTGGATCGGTATGCTGACACACACAGTACTCGAAGGATTTATAACAGAGGTAAATCACATGTATAAAGTAACGTAAAAACTATTACCTCAATCCAAAATATAGCGGAAGCAACAAGGTTGTGGATTCCCATCAACACCAACGGCAAAGTTGAGTATAGGAAATCGTAACCCTAACGTACCACTTACTCGTCGTCTGAAAAGTCTGCAACATGAAAAGTTGCAGCCCGAAAACGGGTCAGCACATGGAATATGCTGGCAATGTAACACATAGAGAGTAATGAAAGAATAGGCTATACTACATGCATATATGGCTGGTGGTAAGGCTCTACGGTTACAGTTTTGCGAAAAAGCCAATTTTTCCCTACATCAAAGGAATAATTTTGTTTAACTATCATGGTGGTTGTTAAACATTGAGAATGGTTGACAGCATCCTCAATCCCAATTAAAAGTACTCATTAAAACCCAATAGCTTTTATTAGAGGTAACATGTTGAGATTCACAATGATATTCAAGTACTAGATACTCAAGTTGTCCATAACCGGGGACACGGCTAATCATGATTAGTTTGTTTCTCTGCAGAGGTTTGCGCACTTTTCCCCACATGACTCGATCGCCTCCGTTTGTTTTCTCGCACTACATGGTGTTTGAGAAACTGATGACCGAGACATAGTCTTTCAGAAGCACTAGCACCTTACATGTGGAGTAGACCGGTACACCTACATCCCCTACATCTGCTAGTCCACCCCGTAAGAGTTCGCACAACTTAGTCAACTATGCTAGAGCCCATAGTAGCATGTGGCTGCACACGGAAGTTTCCAGTTTGAAATATCTTATGATCCCTTAGAGCCTGGGTGGCGGTCCAAAAAAAAACAGGCAAGTCCTGATAGACATCAGGTGCCTCAATCCACCCAGATGTGTGTTTAGGTTGCCACCTTAAATAAACCATTAAAATTATCAATCTCACATCTGTCATGGATATCACTCACCCAATCCACGTCTACTAGCATAGCATAGCATAATAAGCAACGTAGAAGTAACTCCCAAGGTTTCATAAGTAACAGGTAATAGGTACTACCTCAATTCTACTTCCCAATCCCACAATTTAATTTAGATCCTAAACAATGCAAGTGTTTGAGGGTTTGATCTAATGCAATAAAACTGGGTAGTAGGAAAGATATGATCAAGTGTTACTTGCCTTGCTGATGATCCGCGAGACCTAGAGATTCGAAGTAACAAGCGGCGCACTCCGGGTGATCTAACGCAGACAAACAACAAGCATACAATAAGCACTCATCTAATGCACGGGGAAATCTCGAATAAAAGATCTAACCAGATAGTTCAACTTAAGAACCCTGGTTGCAAAAGAATCTAATCAAATAAAGCATCGAAAGTCGGAACTCGAGAGAGAACGACTCGGTTTAGCAATCTGAAACTAGGTCAAAATTTTACAGTAGCAAAACTCTGTGTAAGTAGGTTAGTCGGAACGGCGGTTTCGTAACGAAACTCCAGGCGCTTGAATCACCTGATTCCGATAAACGAGCAAGAAATAAAACAGATTTGAAAATCGGATCGGAAATCGAATCTGAAAAAATAACGGATTAAATCCGATTAAAAGAAAACAACGAACGGATTAAATGACGGACGTTCGTTAACAGAACTAATCCAACGAACACATTCATTGAAACGAACGGTTCGGTGAACGTTCGTTAATTAAGAAAACCAAAAATTAAAAACCATCTAGTTTTTTTTTTAAATAAACCGGATCGGTTTTTAGGGAAAACCGGATCGGGGCGGGGCTACCTCCGGTGATCGCCGGCGGGGCTCCGGGCGGCGGGCTAGGGGTCGGCGGCGGGGTCGGGAGGGGGCGGCGAGGGGCGGCGGGGCTCCGGGCGACGGAGACAGGCGGCGGCGGCCTTCGGGCGGGCGGGCGGCGGCTCGGGCGGGATGAGGAGAGAAGGGGGGGTCGGCCGGGGTTAAATAGGAGGGGGGGGGCTCCGGTGCCTTGGGGAAGGGGGCACGGCGGCGGCGGCGCGTAGCCGAGCCGGACTCGGCGGCGTGCGGCGGCGGGGCTCCTCCCGCGGGGCGCGCGCGAGGGGGGTGGGGCGCTGGGCCGGGGCGGCGGCGGTTGGGCCGGCTGGGCCCTTGGCCCAGGCGGGGGCGCGGATTTTTTTTAACATTTTTTTTCCAGAAAAACAAAATAAGAAAAAAGCAAAATAAATAAAATAATATATAGGCATATAATATATCAAAATTTGCAGAAAAATATTTCCTACAAGATGAACATTATTTTAGCTTTAAATAAAATACACACAAATTCAAATAAAGCAAAGAGTGTTTCAGCTCTAATAAAATCCAATAAAAATCATTTTTAAAATACCAAAATGACTTCAAATTAATTTCTCTCCAATTTTCTGAGGTAGGGAATCATGTTACCCTATTTTCCATATATTTTGTTTTTGGAGAAAAATAATTTGAATAAAACTCAAATAACTCCAAATTGAAAATAAATTCAAAAGAACTTTGAATTTTTAATTCTTTGAAAACTCCCACTCATATTTCGTATAATTTGAAGAAGTCATTTTATCTTCGCTCGTGAAAATCATTGAGTTGCATAAAGTTTCAGAATTGGAAATATTTTTCAAATGAAATTCAAATATTTTCAACACCCCTTGTCATTTAAATAAATGGAAGAAGTCATGTCATTTTCTCTCCAGGGTTTTTGTGATGAAAGGAATTTGAATTCCCGAAGATCATAAAAGCAAAATTGAAAGTTTGGGAAAATCCTTTTATTCCCTTTCATCTAACTTTCAAAAAGTTTCGAATTCACTCACTTTCAGTCAATCAATCAAGCAATCAATCAAATCTATCTATTTGTTTATAACATTCCAAAATTTAGAATTTTGGGATGTTACAAACTACCACCCTTAAAATGAATCTCGTCCTCGAGATTCGGAGAGGCTAGAAAGAATAGGTTAGGGTTTGGGGTCTTCTCAAAATCCATCGATCATCTCCGAGGTCTCGGGTGCTACCACCCTTAGAAACATTGTTACGGTTCCATCAAAACTCATATACTCCATCCTTATCGTTGACAGTGTCAGTCTTCTCAGATATTAAGGATAATCCCTTCTCTGGGCTCTTCCGGTAGTGGCATAACCTTTTCCTCAATTCCTTTGTCCTTTCATCTTGGTAAGGTTATCCCGAAACTGGGTCTTCATAGCTGACGGGTCTGACGCCAATGCTAAACAACTATCGATATCTCGTGGTGGTCAACAATTTATGGTTTCTCCTGCAGGAAAGGGTCTGGGTTGAACCTCACCGTATAACCTACGGTTGGCAACAACTGCCGTGTACAAGGGAAAAAAAATACCTATACCTTTCTAAGGTTCAAACAAGGTTTTGATCGTCGTCTCTCCACTATAGGTAAGTCACTCAGATTTACCATCCCATATAGCAAAGCGAATAATAAGGGTAAGTCGGTATGGTGATCAATCCATCCCGCACCCAAATCATTTCCTTGTACATGGTTTAGCGAATCTCGCATGCTAACACTCGGTCATCCTCACAAGCATTGCAGAATTCTTCTTGTCGACGAACCAAGTTCGGAAAATCCATTGATTCTGCAAGCCAAACAAACATCTATCGTTACTTAACAACTCTCAGGTTTTGCGTAAACTCCTATAGAATCGTCGGTTGATACAAGTCGTAACTTCTTCCAGGGTTTTTCCTTCAGCAAGAGTGTGCTTGCTTCTTGGCAGGTCCTGGGGCCTGTGGGTTATGGCCCATCTCATCACTTGCAAATCTTGAACTCATCATCTGGGCAACTGATCATTATCCCAACATCCAACTTCCTGGCATACTTAAAATCCATCCAAATGTACTGTCTCTTTTCCTTATATTTGCACCAAACGGGGACATGATTACTCAGACTCTTCATGGAATTTCCATTGATCCATATTTCCAACATCATACCTCCTTTATATCCAATAACACTTCATCTCTTCATCCTCGTGGGATGTCCCACATACCGTGATAAAACTTATACTTATGAAATCCATACTCCACTTCGTGGAACATCATTATCCTTTCCAGGGTCAAGCGTCCTTACAAGGAAATATTGGCCATCTCTGCATGACACTTCTTCAACTGGGAATCGTGAAACACATCATGAACTCCTGACAGTCCTTCGGGTGACTCCAACTTGTTGGTAACTTCTCCCATACGCTCCAATACTTGGTATGGTCCTACAAATCTCGGGGCTAACTTTCCCTTAACTCCAAATCGTTTAACTCCTCGCAGAGCTGGCACACAAAGATATGCTCTGTCTCCGATTTCATAGACTACCTCCTTGCGTTTTTTAGTCGGCATAACTCTTCTGCCTGGACTGAGCTACCTTCAGTCTATCTCGAAGCAACTTAACATTCTCTTCTCACTCCTTGATCACATTTGGTCCAAACAACTGACGGTCTCCAACTTCATCCCACATCAACGGTGTCTGGCTCTTTCTCCCATACAAAGCTTCAAAAAGGGGCCATCTTCAAACTGACTTGGTAGCTATTCTTGAATGAGAAACTCCGCGTGAGGCAAATTATCATCACTACTAGATCCATAATCTAGCGCACACGCTCTCAACATGTCCTCCAAAATCTGATTGACTCTCTTGATTTATCCATCTGTCTGCGGATGAAAGGCTGTACTGAACTCTAGCCTAGTACCCAAAGTCTGGTGCAGCTGATTCCAAAACTTTGAGGTAAACTGCGTTCCTCTACGATGGTCCTCGGAACTCCATGCAGACATACGATCCTTTCTCAAATATATATCTTGGCCAACTTCGCACTTGTATAGGTGGTTTTCTCTGGGATAAAGCGAGCCACTTTGATCAAGCGAATAAACTATTACCCAGATAGAATCATATCCCGTTCGGGTTCTGGGAAATCTGGTAATGAAATCCATGCCAAGCTTATCCTGCTTCCATTCAGGTATTAGCATAGGCTGCAATAATCCTGCTGACTTCTGATGCTCTGCTTTTACTTTCTCTGACATACATCACTTACGACTACATACTCCGTAATATCCTCCTTCATACCAGTCCACCAGAAACACTCCTTCAAATCCAAATACATCTTGGTGTTTCCAGGGCGAATCAAGTATGGTGAGTCATGAGCCTCCTGAAGTATTAACTTCCTGATCTTTGCATTATTGGCACATATACACTATTCTCAAACCATAAGGTGTCGTGTTCATCCTTATGAAAACCTTTGGCCTTTCCTTTGCTCATCCTCTCTTTTACCTCAGCAATCTCTTTGTCATCCTTCTGAGCTTCACGGATCTTTTCCAACAATGTAAACTGAACTTCCATTGCTGCAACAAAACCTTTGGGAACAATCTCCAATCGAAGTTCCCTGAAAATCCTCGGCTAACTCCTTTGATAATCCTCTACTTATGAGGGTATTCGTCCTTCTTTTCTTTATGGTTGTGTCCTATTTCTCCACAGAGCTTGTACGCACAAGGTTTCTTCAGATCTTTTCCATAAGGCTTCAACTTCTGGGTCACAAACCGAGACTTTAGCAAAGTCAACTTAAATTCTTCCCAAGTAGTTACTCCTTGTCATCCGTTGATGGTTTGGTACATCCTCCACCAGGTAGCAACACTTCTTTCAAAGAATGGAAGAGCGTGCTGGGTCATATCCTTTCCGGCTATAGGGTTATTCTCCATGTGATCCTCATGTTCTGAATCCATCGGTCCATCTCCCATTGACTCATCGGTCCAGAGAGTACAAGCTCATCTCCATTCATCCTCTATTGGGTCCATGGGTTTGGGGTGGGATAAGAGAGATCGAGAGGGATGCACTCAATACAAAAAAAAGTTTTGAAAAGACAGATTTTGTTGTGGCTGTCGGAAAAACATCAAACAAATGACAGCTCACAATCGTCGCATCTAACGTATGTATGTAACAGGGGTTTGGTCTTCTAAAGGTCAATAGATCTTCAAAGTCGTCAAACTCTTCAAGTCATGTTCATGTCTCCGATGGCTTCTTCCAATCGTGCTTGTCCTGCTCAAGTTCTTTTGCCAGATCATCTCTGTTGACGCGAAGTCTCTCGCGACGTCCTTCAATATTTCTGGAGTTACGTTCCAACTGCCGGTTTCAACATCCTTGACATGATCCATGATCCTACTGTCCTTCAGTTACTGTCAAATCTCCGGTATCTCGATGTTTTGCTCCTTCATCTTGTCTACTTTCAGCTTCTGGGTCCTGAGTTCTTCACCAATTGCCTTATTGTCAAATATTGCTTCTTGTAGGTCCATCTTAACTTCCTGATGTAACACTCCAGATCCTGGTGAATACACCAGCTAAGGTTAACACTCCAACGTTTGCAGATAGATGCTCCATCAGCTTTCTACCATCCAATCCTTCCATGCATCTGCATGCTTAATTCCGCACGGTGACAATAACATAGGCGGGCGATAACATCATGGATAGCCGTGTTTTTTTTGCTCTTGTCATTTCCATGAGTTAATAACTCCTGCCTTAGGGTTCTCTTGACAAAACTTTGAGTTACTAACTCTCCATGCTCCGGTCTTTCTCCGATACACCTTGATCTCGGTATTGATAACTTCCATAGTCTGCCAGGTTCCATAAAGGTAGCCTTCCTGGGTCATACAAATTTGGGAATTCTTCAGAGCCTTCAAATTCTCCAAGTCTTCGGAGTCTTCAACAGTTGTAGTTTCCATTTACACGGTAAAATCCTCTTCATTCCAAATGGTCTTAGTTGTCCGATATCTTGTCTCCTTGGAGTGGTCTCATCAGTCAAATCTTCGAGTGGTCAAAAGGGAAAAGGGGTATGGTCTCACTAAAAGGGAATTTTGAATAAACTCAGAAGAGAAGAGAGGTAAAAGATCTTTTTGAAAATGAAGTTGTAGAGAAAAATCTTTCCTATGGGCTTGTCATTTTCTAGGGTCACGTCCTACAGTCAACATGTGCTCTGATACCATCTTGTAGCGACCCGACCCGAATGGATCAAGTCTCTGTGCTTTCGTGTCATCCCTGGATCGGTATGCTGACACACACAGTACTCGAAGGATTTATAACAGAGGTAAATCACATGTATAAAGTAACGTAAAAACTATTACCTCAATCCAAAATATAGCGGAAGCAACAAGGTTGTGGATTCCCATCAACACCAACGGCAAAGTTGAGTATAGGAAATCGTAACCCTAACGTACCACTTACTCGTCGTCTGAAAAGTCTGCAACATGAAAAGTTGCAGCCCGAAAACGGGTCAGCACATGGAATATGCTGGCAATGTAACACATAGAGAGTAATGAAAGAATAGGCTATACTACATGCATATATGGCTGGTGGTAAGGCTCTACGGTTACAGTTTTGCGAAAAAGCCAATTTTTCCCTACATCAAAGGAATAATTTTGTTTAACTATCATGGTGGTTGTTAAACATTGAGAATGGTTGACAGCATCCTCAATCCCAATTAAAAGTACTCATTAAAACCCAATAGCTTTATTAGAGGTAACATGTTGAGATTCACAATGATATTCAAGTACTAGATACTCAAGTTGTCCATAACCGGGGACACGGCTAATCATGATTAGTTTGTTTCTCTGCAGAGGTTTGCGCACTTTTCCCCACATGACTCGATCGCCTCCGTTTGGTTTCTCGCACTACATGGTGTTTGAGAAACGGATGACCGAGACATAGTCTTTCAGAAGCACTAGCACCTTACATGTGGAGTAGACCGGTACAACCTACATCCCCTACATCTGCTAGTCCACCCCGTAAGAGTTCGCACAACTTAGTCAACTATGCTAGAGCCCATAGTAGCATGTGGCTGCACACGGAAGTTTCCAGTTTGAAATATCTTATGATCCCTTAGAGCCTGAGTGGCAGTCCAAAAAAAAACAGGCAAGTCCTGATAGACATCAGGTGCCTCAATCCACCCAGATGTGTGTTTAGGTTGCCACCTTAAATAAACCATTAAAATTATCAATCTCACATCTGTCATGGATATCACTCACCCAATCCACGTCTACTAGCATAGCATAGCATAATAAGCAACGTAGAAGTAACTCCCAAGGTTTCATAAGTAACAGGTAATAGGTACTACCTCAATTCTACTTCCCAATCCCACAATTTAATTTAGATCCTAAACAATGCAAGTGTTTGAGTGTTTGATCTAATGCAATAAAACTGGGTAGTAGGAAAGATATGATCAAGTGTTACTTGCCTTGCTGATGATCCGCGAGACCTAGAGATTCGAAGTAACAAGCGGCGCACTCCGGGTGATCTAACGCAGACAAGCAACAAGCATACAATAAGCACTCATCTAATGCACGGGGAAATCTCGAATAAAAGATCTAACCAGATAGTTCAACTTAAGAACCCTGGTTGCAAAAGAATCGAATCAAATAAAGCATCGAAAGTCGGAAGTCGAGAGAGAACGACTCGGTTTAGCAATCTGAAACTAGGTCAAAATTTTACAGTAGCAAAACTCTGTGTAAGTAGGTTAGTCAGAACGGCGGTTTCGTAACGAAACTCCAGGCGCTTGAATCACCTGATTCCGATAAACGAGCAAGAAATAAAACAGATTTGAAAATCGGATCGGAAATCGAACCTGAAAAAATAACGGATTAAATCCGATTAAAAGAAAACGACGAACGGATTAAATGACGGACGTTCGTTAACAGAACTAATCCAACGAACACATTCATTGAAACGAACGGTTCGGTGAACGTTCGTTAATTAAGAAAACCGAAAATTAAAAACCATCTAGTTTTTTTTTAAATAAACCGGATCGGTTTTTAGGGAAAACCGGATCGGGGCGGGGCTACCTCCGGTGATCGCCGGCGGGGCTCCGGGCGGCGGGCTAGGGGTCGGCGGCGGGGTCGGGAGGGGGCGGCGAGGGGCGGCGGGGCTCCGGGCGACGGCGACAGGCGGCGGCGGCCTTCGGGCGGGCGGGCGGGATGAGGAGAGAAGGAGGGGTCGGCCGGGGTTAAATAGGAGGGGGGGGGGCTCCGGTGCCTTGGGGAAGGGGGCACGGCGGCGGCGGCGCGTAGCCGAGCCGGACTCGGCGGCGTGCGGCGGCGGGGCTCCTCCCGCGGGGCGCGCGCGAGGGGGTGGGGCGCTGGGCCGGGGCGGCGGCGGTTGGGCCGGCTGGGCCCTTGGCCCAGGCGGGGGCGCGGATTTTTTTTTTAACATTTTTTTTCCAGAAAAACAAAATAAGAAAAAAGCAAAATAAATAAAATAATATATAGGCATATAATATATCAAAATTTGCAGAAAAATATTTCCTACAAGATGAACATTATTTTAGCTTTAAATAAAATACACACAAATTCAAATAAAGCAAAGAGTGTTTCAGCTCTAATAAAATCCAATAAAAATCATTTTTAAAATACCAAAATGACTTCAAATTAATTTCTCTCCAATTTTCTGAGGTAGGGAATCATGTTACCCTATTTTCCATATATTTTGTTTTTGGAGAAAAATAATTTGAATAAAACTCAAATAACTCCAAATTGAAAATAAATTCAAAAGAACTTTGAATTTTTAATTCTTTGAAAACTCCCACTCATATTTCGTATAATTTGAAGAAGTCATTTTATCTTCGCTCGTGAAAATCATTGAGTTGCATAAAGTTTCAGAATTGGAAATATTTTTCAAATGAAATTCAAATATTTTCAACACCCCTTGTCATTTAAATAAATGGAAGAAGTCATGTCATCTTCTCTCCAGGGTTTTTGTGATGAAAGGAATTTGAATTCCCGAAGATCATAAAAGCAAAATTGAAAGTTTGGGAAAATCCTTTTATTCCCTTTCATCTAACTTTCAAAAAGTTTCGAATTCACTCACTTTCAGTCAATCAATCAAGCAATCAATCAAATCTATCTATTTGTTTATAACATTCCAAAATTTAGAATTTTGGGATGTTACAGTTCTGCCCCCCTTGGCTGCCCCCTCCCTCTAGATGCATCTAGGGGGCAGCCCCCTCTTCTCCGGTGGGAGAGTAGCCGCAACCCTTCCCCTGGCGCAGCCCTTCCCCCCTTCCAACTCCTCCTCCTCCGTAGTGCTTAGTGAAGCTCTGCTCGAGAACCACGAGCTCCACCACTACGCCATTGTGTTGCCGGAGTTCTCCCTCAACTTCTCCTTCCCCCTTGCTGGATCAAGAAGGAGGAGACGTCCCTGGGCTGTACTTGTGTTGAACATGGAGGCGTCGTCCGTTCGGCACTTGGATCGGACCTTCTGCGATTTGAATCGCTGTGAGTACGAATCCATCAACCGCGTTCTTGTAACGCTTTCACTTAGCTATCTTCAAGGGTATGAAGATGCACTCCCTCTCTCTCGTTGCTAGCATATCCTAGATTGATCTTGGTGACACGTAGGAATTTTTTTGAATTATTACTGCGTTCCCCAACATACCTGCCTTGCAAGCTAGCTGGGCCACCAAGAAAAGAGGGACAACCTTCTAGGGTCCCGTTCTAGATGGTTCTGGAATATTTTAAGAGCCTTTATAAGAAATCTTCCTCTTAGGGTGTGTTCGTGAGGATAGATCTTCACATTTCAGTAATGATTTGGAGATCAATTCCCCTTCATGATTTAGCTTGCGTGTAGCAGTCGGTTGTCAAGCAGAAACTTGTAACGGAAAATGTAAAAGGTTACAATAGAAAATGTAGATTCATTATCTTTGTAACAATGGATTCGAGTTGTTTCTCAAAAAGAAAAGAAAACAATGGGTTTTGGTTTGACCATGTTGTGTATTGATCTATATTTTTTTGCACGACCGCATCAGATCTCCAAACACCACAAAAATTGCACACCCAAATATCTTTGATGCCTATTTTGATATGTTTCTACTTTTCTGAATTACTGGTCATCAGGAGCAGATGAGCATGCCCTCATACATAGATTACCGCCTTACAACATAGATTACCGCCTTACAAGTTACAATTATAGTGGCAATGTCGGATCAATCAAGGATGAGGACAAACGTTTAAAAACTACATAAAAACGATAACAAAAGTGACGGAGCAACAAGGCACACATTTGCTTCTACTCCCTCCATTCCTAAACATAATCCTTTTTATGGATTTCAATACAAACTACATACGGAGCTTCACATGTAGTTTGTATTGAAATCTCTAAAAAAGACTTATATTTGGAAATAGAGGGAGTAGTATATTCCATTTTTCCTAGAGTATTTGGGTTTGGTTAGATTCATTTTGAGATAATAGACATTATTGGCATATTTTTTAAATCTCATTGGTTACTTGTTGTCATCGATAATTTCATTCAAAAAAAGGTAGCTATATTAAAATGTTTGGTCACAATGTGATAATTGATACATCTCCAACGAATCTATAATTTTTGCTTGTTCCATGCTGTTATATTATCATTCTTGGATGTTTTTCAATCATTTTATAGCAAATTTATATCTTTTTTGGGACTAACCTATTGACATAGCACCCAGTGCCAATTGTTGTTTTTTTGCTTGTTTTTTACTTTGCGGAAAATCAATACCAAACGGAGTCAAATGCAACAAAACTTTTTGGAGAATTTTTCCGGATCAGAAGACACCTGATGGGTCAAAGAAGTACCAAAGGGTGGCTCCAAGGGGAGTACAACCAACCAGGACGCGCCTAGAAGCCCAGGCGCGCCCAGGTGGGTTGTGCCCACCTCGGTGGCCTCCCGCACCGCCTCTTTGCCCTATAAATTCTCAAATATTTCAAAAACCCTAGGGAGTCAATAGATTATAAGTTCCGCAATTGCAGGCCTCTGTAGCCACGAAAAACCAATCTAGACCCCGTTTCGGCACCCTACTGGAGGGGGAAATCATCACCGGTGGCCATCTTCATCATCCCGGCGGCCACCATGATGAGGAGGGAGTAGTCCACCCTCAGAGTTGAGGGTTTGTACCAGTATCTATGTGTTTAATCTCTCACTCTCTCGTGTTCTTGAGATGTCACGATCTTGATGTATCGCGGGCTTTGTTAATATAGTCAGATCATATGGTGTTTTCCCCTCTCTATCTTGTTGTGATTGATTGAGTTTACCCTTTGAGATTTTGTTCTTATTGAAGGAAATATGCCCTAGAGGCAATAATAAAGTTATTATTTATTTCCTTATATCATGATAAATGTTTATTATTCATGCTAGAATTGTATTAACTGGAAACATAATACATGTGTGAATACATAGACAAACATAGTGTCACTAGTATGCCTGTACTTGACTAGCTCGTGAATCAAAGATAGTTATGTTTCCTAGCCATGGACAAAAGAGTTGTCATTTGATTAACAGGATCACATCATTGAGAGAATGATGTGATTGACTTGACCCATTCCGTTAGCTTAGCACTTGATCATTTAGTATGTTGCTACTGCTTTCTTCATGACTTATACATGTTCCTGTGACTATGAGATTATGCAACTCCCGTTTACCAGAGGAACACTTTTTATGCTACCAAATGTCACAATGTAACTGGGTGATTATAAAGGTGCTCTACAGGTATCTCCGAAGGTACTTGTTGGGTTGGCATATTTCGAGATTAGGATTTGTCACTCCGATTGTCGGAGAGGTATCTCTGGGCCCTCTCGGTAATGCACATCACTATAAGCCTTGCAAGCAATGTGACTAATGAGTTACTTGGAAGATGATGTATTACATAACAAGTAAAGAGACTTGCCGGTAACGAGATTGAACTAGGTATTGAGATACCGACGATCGAATCTCAGGCAAGTAACATACCGATGACAAAGGAAACAACGTATGTTGTTATGCGGTTTGACCGATAAAGATCTTCGTAGAATATGTGGGAGCCAATATGAGCATCCAGGTTCCGCTATTGGTTATTGTCCGGAAACGTGTTTGGTCATGTCTACATTGTTCTCGAACCCGTAGGGTCCGCACGCTTAAGGTTTCGATGACAGTTATATTATGAGTTTAAGTGTTTTGATGTACCTAAGGAGTTCGGAGTCCCGGATGAGATCGGGGACATGACGAGGAGTCTCGAAATGGTCGAGACGTAAAGATCAATATATTGGACGACTATATTCGGACTTCAGAAAGGTTCCGAGTGGTTCAGGTATTTTTCGGAGTACCGGGGAGTTACGAGAATACGGGGGAAGAAGTATATGGGCCTTATTGGGCTTTAGGGGGGGGGGAGAGAGGTAGGCCGCGCACCCCCAAATGACTAGTCCGAATTGGACTAGGGGGAGGGGTGGCGCCCCCTCCTTCCATCTCTTCCCTCTCCCCCTTCCTTGTCACCTACTCCTACTACTTGGAAGGGGAGGAATCCTACTCCCGGTGGGAGTAGGACTCCTCCAGGGCGCGCCATAGGGTCCGGCCCTTTCCCCCTCCTCTCCTCCTTTATATACGGAGGAGGGGGCACCCCATAGACACAACAATTGATCTCTTGATCTCTTAGCCGTGTGCGGTGCCCCCCTCCACCATAGTCCTCCTCGATAATATGGTAGCGGTGCTTAGGCGAAGCCCTGCGATGGTAGAACATCAAGATCGTCACCACGCCGTCATGCTAATGGAACTCTCCCTCGACACTCGACTGGATCGGAGTTCGAGGGATGTCATCGAGCTGAACGTGTGCTAGAACTTGGAGGTGCCGTAGTTTCGGTGCTTGATCGGTCGGGCCGTGAAGATGTACGACTACATCAACCGTGTTGTTCTAACGCTTCCGCTTTCGGTCTACGAGGGTACGTGTACACACTCTCCCCTCTCGTTGCTATGCCTCACTATGATCTTGCGTGTGCGTAGGAATTTTTTTGAAATTACTATGTACACCAACAGTGGCATCCGAGCCTAGGTTTTACGCGTTGATGTTATATGCACGAGTAGAACACAAGTGAGTTGTGGGCGATACAAGTCATACTGCTTACCAGCATGTCATACTTTGGTTCGGCGGTATTGTTGGATGAAGCGGCCCGGACCGACATTACGCGTACGCTTACGCGAGACTGGTTCTACCGACGTGCTTTGCACACACGTGGCTGGCGGTTGTCAGTTTCTCCAACTTTAGTTGAACCGAGTGTGGCTACGCCTGGTACTTGCGAAGGTTAAAATAGCACTAACTTGACGAACTATCGTTGTGGTTTTGATGCGTAGGTAAGAACGGTTCTTGGTCAGCCCGTAGCATCCACGTAAAATTTGCAACAACAAAGTAGAGGACGTCTAACTTGTTTTTGCAGGGCATGTTATGATGTGATATGGTCAAGATGTGATGCTAAATTTTATTGTATGAGATGATCATGTTTTGTAACCGAGTTATCGGCAACTGGCAGGAGCCATATAGTTGTCGCTTTATTGTATGAAATGCAAAAGCCCTGTGATTGCTTTACTTTATCACTAAGCGGTAGCGATAGTCGTAGAAGCGATAGATGGCGAAATGACAATGATGCTACGGTCGAGATCAAGGTGTCGCGCCGGTGACGATGGTGATCACGACGGTGCTTTGGAGAAGGAGATCACAAGCACAAGATGATGATGGCCATATCATATCACTTATATTGATTGCATGTGATGTTTATCTTTTATGCATCTTATCTTGTTTGATTGACGGTAGCATTTTAAGATGATGTCTCACTAATTATCAAGAAGTGTTCTCCCTGAGTATGCACCGTTGCGGAAGTTCTTTGACACCACGTGATGATTGGGTGTGATAGGCTCTACGTTCAAATACAACGGGTGCAAAACAGTTGCACACGCGGAATACTCAGGTTAAACTTGACGAGCCTAGCATATACAGATATGGCCTCGGAACACGGAGACCGAAAGGTCGAACGTGAATCATATAGTAGATATGATCAACATAGTGATGTTCACCATTGAAAACTACTCCATCTCACGTGATGATCGGACATGGCTTAGTTGATTTGGATCATGTGTTCACTTAGATGACTAGAGAGATGTCTGTCTAAGTGGGAGTTCTTAAGTAATATGATTAATTGAACTTTAATTTATCATGAACTTAGTCCTGGTAGTATTTTGCAAATTATGTTGTATATCAATAGCTCGCATTGTTGCTTCCCTATGTTTTTGCTTTCCTATGTTTTTTATATGTATTCCGAGAGAAAACTAAGTTTAAAGATGTTAGTAGCAGTGATGCGGACTTGGTCCGTGATCTGAGGTTTATCCTCATTGCTGCACAGAAGAATTATGTCCTTGATGCACCACTAGGTGACAGACCTATTGCAGGAGCAGATGCAGACGTTATGAACGTTTGGCTAGCTCAAAAGATGACTACTTGATAGTTTTGTGCACCATGCTTTATGGCTTAGAACTGGGACTACAAAAACGTTTTTGACACGTCACGGAACATATGAGATGTTCCATGAGATGAAATTGGTATTTCAGACTTATGCCCGTGTCAAGAGGTATGAAACCTCTGACAAATACTTCGCCTAAAAGATGGAGGAGAATTGCTCAACTAGTGAGCAAGTGCTTAGATTGTCTGAGTATTACAATCACTTGAATCAAGTGGGAGTTAATCTTCCAGATAAGATAGTGATTGACAGAGTTCTCTAGTCACCATCACTAAGTTACTAGAACTTCGTGATGAACTATAGTATGCAAGGGATGACGAAAACGATTCCCGAGCTCTTCGGGATGCTGAAATCGACGATGGTAGAAATCTAGAAAGAACATCAAGTGTTGATGATTGACAAGATCACTAGTTTCAAGAAAAGGGCAAACGGAAAGAAAGGGAAACTTCAAGTAGAATGGCAAGCAAGTTGTCACTCCCATGAAGAATCCCAAAGCTGGACCAAAGCCTGAATCTGAGTGCTTCTACTGCAAAGGAAATGGTCACTTGAAGCGGAAATACCCTGAATATTTGGTGGATAAGAAGGATGGCAAAGTGAACAAAGGGTATATTTGATATACAGGTTATTGATGTGTTCCTTACTAGTGTTTATAGTAGCCCCTGAGTATTTGATACTTGTTCGGTTGCTAAGATTAGTAACTCGAAACATGAGTTACATAATAAACAGAGACTAGTTAAGGGGAAGTGATGATGAGTGTTGGAAGTAGTTCCAAGATTGATATGATCATCATCGCACACACCCTATACTTTTGGGATTAGCGTTAAACCTAAATAAATGTTTTTTGGCGGTTGCGTTGAGCATAAATATGATTTGATCATGTTTATTGCAATACGGTTATTCATTTAAAGTCAGAGAATAATTGTTGTTCTGTTTACATGAATAAAACCTTCGATGGTCATACACCCAATGAAAATAGTTTGTTGGAGCTCGATCGTAGTGATACACTTAATCATAATATTGATGCCAAAAGATGCAAAGTTGATAATGATAGTGCAACTTATTTGTGGCACTGCCATTTGGGTCATATCAGTGTAAAGCGCATGAAGAAACTCCATAAAAGATGGATTTTTGGAATCACTTGGCTATGAATCATTTGATGCTTGCGAAACCATGCCTTATGGGCAAGATGACTAAAACTCTGTTCTCCGAAACAATGGAACGAGCTACTGACTTGTTGGAAATAATACATACCGATGTATACGGTCCAATGAGTGTTGATGCTCGTGGTGAGTATCGTTATTTTCTGACCTTCACAGATGATTTGAGTAGATATGGGTATATCTACTTAATGAAACAAAAGTCTGAAACATTTGAGAAAGTTCAAAGAATTTCAAGAGTGAAGTGGAGAATCATCGTAACAAGAAAATAAAATTTCTATGATTTGATCGTGGAGGAGAATATTTGAGTTACGAGTTTAGTCTTCAATTAAAACAATGTGGAATAGTTTCACAAACTCATGCCACCTGGAACACCACAGTTTAATGGTGTGTCTGAACGTCGTAACCGCACTTTATTGGATATGGTGCGATCTATGATGTCTCTTATAGATTTACCACTATCGTTTTGGGGTTATGCATTAGAGACAGCTGCATTCACGTTAAATAGGGCACCATCTAAATCCGTTGAGACGACACCGTATGAACTATGGTTTACCAATAAACCTAAGCCGTCGTTTCTTAAAGTTTGGGGTTGCAATGCTTATGTGGAAAAGTTTCAGCATGATAAGCTCAAACCCAAATTGGAGAAGTGCGTCTTCATAGAATATGCAAAAGAGACTTTTGGGTACACCTTCTATCACAGATCCGAAGGGAAGATCTTTGTTGCTTAATATGGATCCTTTCTAGAGAAGGAGTTTCTCTCGAAAGAAGTGAGTGGGAGGAATGTAGAGCTTGATAAGGTAATTGTATCTTCTCCCGAATTGGAAAGTAGTTCATCACAGAAATCAGTTCCAGTGATTCCTACACCAATTAGTGAGGAAGCTAATGATAATGATCATGAAACTTCAGATTAAGTTACTATAGAACCTCGTAGGTCTTCTAGAGTAAGATCCGCACCAGAGTGGTATGGTAATCATGTTCTAGAAGTCATGTTACTAGACCATGATGAACCTACGAACTATGAGGAAGTGATGATGAGCCCAGATTCTGCGAAATGGCTTGAGGCCATAAAATCTAAGATAGGATCCATGTATGAGAACAAAGTGTGGACTTTGGTTGACTTGCTCGATGATCAGCAAGCCAAGTTAAATAAATGGATCTTCAAGAGGAAGACTGACACTGATAGTAGTGTTACTATCTACAAAGCACGACTTGTCACAAAAAGTTTTTTTTGAAAAGTTCAAGGTGTTGAATACGATGAGATTTTCTCACTCGTATAGATGCTTAAGTCTATCCGAATCATGTTAGCAATTGCCACATTTTATGAAATCTGGCAAATGGATGTCAAAAACTGTATTCCTTAATAGATTTATTAAAGAAAAGTTGTATATGATGCAACCAGACGGTTTTGTCAATCCTAAAAGTGCTAACAAAGTGTGCAAGCTCCAGGGATCCATCAATGGACTGGTGCAAGCATCTCAGAGTTGGAATATACGCTTTGATGAGTTGATCAAAGCATATGGTTTGATACAGACTTTTGGAAAGGCCTGTATTTACAAGAAAGTGAGTGGGAGCACTACAGCCTTTCTGATAAGTATATGTGAATGACATATTATTGATCGGAAATGATGTATAATTTTCTGGAAAGCATAAAGGAGTGTTTGATAGGATTTTTTCAAAGCAAGACCTCGGTGAAGCTGCTTACACATTGAGCATCAAGATCTATATAGATAGATCAAGACGCTTGATAAGATTTTTCAATGTGTACATACCTTGATAAGATTTTGAAGTAATTCAAAATGGAACAGTCAAAGAAGGAGTTCTTGCCTGTGTTGCAAGGTGTGAAGTTGAGTAAGACTTAAAACCCGACCATGGCAGAAAATAGAAAGAGAATGAAAAGTCATTCCCTATGCCTCAGTCATAGGTTCTATAAAGTATGCTATGTTGTGTACCAGACCTATTGTATACCTTGCTCTGAGTTTGGCAAAGGAATACAATTTTGATCTAAGAGTAGATCATTGGACAACGGTCAAGAATATCCTTAGTGAGGACTAAGGAGATGTTTCTCGATTATGGAGGTGATAAAAGAGTTCCTCGTAAAAGTTACATCGGTGCAAACTTTTACACTAATCCAGATGACTCTAAGTCTCAATCTGGATACATATTGAAAGTGGGAGTGAGGGAGTCCTGGACTAGGGGGTGTCCAGATAGCCGAACTATCATCATCGGCCGGACTCCAAGACTATGAAGATACAAGATTGAAGACTTTGTCCCGTGTCCGGATGGGACTTTCCTTGGCGTGGAAGGCAAGCTTGGCGATACGGATATGTAGATCTCCTACCATTGTAACCGACTCTGTGTAACCCTATCCCTCTCCGGTGTCTATATAAACCGGAGGGTTTTAGTCCGTAGGACGAACAACAATCATACCATAGGCTAGCTTCTAGGGTTTAGCCTCCTTGATCTCGTGGTAGATCTACTCTTGTACCACCCATATCATCAATATCAATCAAGCAGGAGTAGGGTTTTACATCCATCGAGAGGGCCCGAACCTGGGTAAAGACATCGTGTCCCTTGTCTCCTGTTACCATCCGCCTAGACGTACAGTTCATGACCCCCTACCCGAGATCCGCCGGTTTTGACACCGACATTGGTGCTTTCATTGAGAGTTCCTCTGTGTCGTCGCCCATAGGCCCGATGGCTCCTTCAATCATCAACAACGACGCGGTCCAGGGTGAGACTTTTCTCCCCGGACAGATCTTTGTATTCGGCGGCTTTGCACTGCGGGCCAATTCGCTTGGCCATCTGGAGCAGATCGAAAGCTACACCCCTAGCCATCAGGTCAGGTTTGGAAGTTTGAACTATACGGCCGATATCCGTGGAGACTCGATCTTTGACAGATTCAAGCCACAGCCGAGCGCGCCGCACTGTCATGATGGGCATGATTTAGCTCTACTGCCGGACAGTGCCCTGGAGGCCGCCCAAGAGTCCGCTCCGACCCTTAACTTGGAGCCGACTGCGCCGATCGAGGATGGGTGGCTGGACACCGCCTCGGGGGCTACTACCTCTACGGCGATGGAGCCGAATACGGACCCTGTCCCTTGTGAAGCTCGTGACTCCGAGGTGCCGGACTCCTCGCCGGACTCCGAACCTCCCGCGCCCCTTCCAACTGAATCCGATTGGGCGCCGATCATGGAGTTCACCGCTGCGGACATCTTTCAGCACTCGCCTTTTGGCGACGTCCTGAATTCGCTGCTTTTTCTTGAGGCTGCTTGCTGTGGCCGTAAGCCTGCGTTTGAAACGCTCTTGTTTGACGGGATCCTCAGGCACGACAAATTCGTCGTCGTCGAGGCTTGCCTCGTCTCCGGAGGGAGGCATGCAATTATCGTCCTCTACCTCTTTGTCTGCCGCTCTCTTGCAAGGGCTGGCTTCTCCAACCTCCTGTGCTGAATCTTGCTGGAGGGGGTTGTCTTCGGCACTGTCCGGGGTTTTATTGTCTCCGGAGCCGGAATCTTCATTTTTGCTGTGGCGGTATTTAGAGTGGCGCCGCTGACGCTGGCGCTTAGGCTGTTTCTTGGAGGGGTCATCCTCCGCTGTTCCATCGCCATTCCCATCCTTTGGAATGTCCACCATGTATATGTCGTATGACGAGGTGGCTTTTCAGTGTCCCGTAGGCGCTGGTTCTTGGTCGTCTCCGACATCGTCGTCCATACCGTCGATGTCTTCGGAGTCGAAGTCTAGCATGTCGGTTAAGTCGTCGACAGCGGCTACAAAGTGGGTGGTGGGTGGGCTTTCAATTTCTTCGTCGTCCGCATCCCTACCGTCCTGACCGTAATCCGGCCAGGGTTCTCCTGATAAAGAGAGATAATTTAGCGACAGCTTAGAGCTGATCAAGATTTGCTAGCCGACAGATGGACTGAAGTCCTTGCGGCCGAAGAGTACGAACTCGAACGCCCCTCCAAAAGCTACCCCAAACGCAAGCTGCTGCCCCGATTAGAGGAGGAAGCATATAAACCTACATCACCAGCGCACAATACGGCCGACCGGCCACCTCGTGGCCGCGACAGAGAGGCCTCTAGGGCCTCCACTAAAGCCGCACCCCGACATCGCTCGAAAAGTACAAAGCCACGGGGGAATGCCCCGGACTTACGAGACATATTGGAGGATAAGGCAAGACAAACAAGATCGATCTACGGATCGCGTGGGCACCCCACGATACACGACGACAATCGCCACGCCGGATATAGCAATTCCGGCCGGGCCGAACATAGTAGACAAAGTTCACTTGAGCTGCGTCGTGATATAGCCCAATACAGAGGAGCCGCACACCCACTATGCTTCACAGATGAAGTAATGGATCATCAAATCCCCGAAGGGTTCAAACCCATGAACATTGAATCCTACGATGGCACAACAGATACCGCGGTTTGGATCGAAGACTATCTCCTTCATATCCACATGGCCCGCGGTGATGATCTTCATGCCATCAAATACCTCCCACTCAAGCTTAAAGGACCAGCTCGGCATTGGCTCAACAGCTTGCCAGCAGAATCAATTGGGTGTTGGGAGGACCTGGAAGCCGCATTCCTTGATAACTTCCAGGGCACATATGTGCGACCACCAGACGCCGATGACCTAAGCCACATAATTCAGCAGCCAGACGAATCGGCCAGACAATTCTGGACACGGTTCTTAACCAAGAAAAATCAAATCATCGACTGTCCGGACGCAGAGGCCCTTGCAGCCTTCAAACACAACATCCACGGCGAATGGCTTTCCCGGCACCTAGGACAGGAGAAGCCGAAATCAATGGCAGCCCTCACATCGCTCATGACCCGTTTCTGTGCGGGAGAAGACAGCTGGCTAGCCCGCAGTAACAACCTAACCAAAAACTCTGGTAGTTCGGATACCAAAGATAGCAATGGCAGGTCGCGTCGCAATAAGCACAAGCGCCGCATTAACGGTGATAATACTGAAGATACGGCAGTCAACGCCAGATTCAGAGGCTCTAAACCCGGTCAGCGGAAAAAGCCATTCAAAAGAACCACTCCGGGCCCGTCCAATTTACATCGGATACTCGATCGCTTGTGCCAGATACATGGCACCCCCGAAAGGCCAGCTAATCACACCGACAGAGATTGTTGGGTGTTCAAGCAAGCAGGAAAGTTAATTGCCGAAAGCAATGACAAGGGGCTGCATAGCGATGACGAGGAGGAGACACGGTCGCCGAACAATAAAGGACAAAAGGGTTTCCCCCCACAAGTGCGGACGGTGAACATGATATACGCAACCCACATACCCAAAAGGGAGCGGAAGCGTGCGCTCTGGGACGTATACGCGATGGAGCCAGTCGCCCCAAAGTTCAATCCGTGGTCCTCCTGCCCGATCACTTTTGACCGAAGGGACCACCCCACTAGCATCCGCCATGGTGGATTCGCCGCATTGGTTTTAGACCCAATCGTCGACGGATTTCACCTCACCAGAGTCCTGATGGACGGCGGCAGCATCCTGAATCTGCTTTACCAGGATATAGTGCGCAAAATGGGCATAGACCCCTCAAGGATTAAACCCACAAAGACGACCTTCAAAGGCGTCATACCAGGTGTAGAGGCCAATTGTACAGGCTCAGTTACACTTGAAGTGGTCTTCGGATCCCCGGATAACTTCCGAAGCGAGGAGTTAATCTTCGACATAGTTCCGTTCCGCAGCAACTATCATGCACTGCTCGGACGTACCGCATTTGCAAAGTTCAATGCGGTACCGCACTACGCATACCTCAAGCTCAAGATGCCAGGCCCTCGAGGAGTCATCACGGTCAACGGAAACACTGAACGCTCTCTCCGAACGGAGGAGCATACAGCGACTCTCGCGGCAGAAGTGCAGAGCAGCTTCTTAAGGCAATTCTCGAGTCCGGCCGTTAAGCGACCGAACACTGCCAAGCGCGCCCGGAGTAACCTACAACAAGACCATCTGGCACGTTCCGAGCACGCGTAGCAATGTGGCCCCAACCCCAGCCCTCACAAAATTGCAAGCCCAGTACTACGTGTACATCACTACGCTCTGGAGATACCATGGGCATAGGGGGAGGGGCACGACCACGGCAGGCCTAGAGTGCGGCTCAACCACACCAGGGGCTCCCAAATGTGCCATCCTTTTTCTTTTTGTTCTTATCCTCAGGACTCCGTTTTCCAGAAGTCCTTCCCGGCAGTAGACCCGCCGAATTCACGACGCAGCAGCCAGGGAAGCAGAAAAGCTACGATGAGTATCCAGGTGGTCTCCATTACGAGCATTATACATATTTTATACACCACACTACAAGAAATATGTCAACTAGTGACCTTTTGTCAGTGACCCTGGAAGAATTGGTCATAGATCTATGAACATTTCAGACCAATTGGTCAAAAGCTGTTCGAGGGGCTCCAAACCCTAAACCATTGCGACCATTTTGGTCAGAAAGGTCGTAATTTCCTTACACGAAAAGGTCACAAAGCAAACAGTGCTAGTCCGCTTCCTTATTTCTAGTTGTTAATGACCAATATAGATGGTCATAGCCTTGTAGATTGTGGTGGGTTGTGATGACTAGGCGCCATCTCATCAGTTTTGCCTATGTGTCATGTCCATGTGGCGGTTTTTGCCCTAGGTTGTGAAGCAACCTATATTTATGTTATTCCCAAAATTCCCAAAAAAATCTCATAAATTCTTTGGGTCATATCTTCGTCAAATATGTAAAAACCTTCCTTGCCTAGTTCAAAAATAATTCAAAAATATTCATTTTCCTATTCTGATCAGAGCAGCACTTTGTGAAGGAAGTACCACTTTGGCATGTCCAAATGGTATCCATTTTCTACAGTGCTTTCCTATGCCCAAATAACCATCCTCCACCAAATGCTAGCTCAATCCATTCATTATTTTGAGCCCAGCTTCAACATTCGTATTTATGTCCAGTGTGGTACTTTGTAAAGCAAGTACCACCTAGGCTCCTCCTTTTGAGGTGAAAATTTGTGAAGACGGTCTTCTTAGTAACTGATCATCCTCAACCAAAACTCACGCCCATTAGCCATGTGCATTTCCCGTACCGCGAGTCAAACACTTGGCTGCTTATTCATGTTTGAGCATCGATCGGTCTCCTCATGAGAATCTTATCTTGTGATTTTCTTCCTAGCACCTACCTGGGGAGTGCCCAACCCACTAGACATGCCTAGGCCGCCCAGAACACATGGCAACACCACGGTCACGCGGTGACCACGCGGCGGGCATGCGAGCTTACGCGCTCTAGAGTTGGGGCCCTCGGCCACCGTCCAAACCTCAATGTCTCGCCATCAAACCATGTATTTCTGATTAAATAGATACTTATGTACCTAGAAATGATTTTTGGAAAAAATAAATAGCAAACTATGAGGCAGCTACAGTTCAAATTTGACCCGCTTCCACCTGAATCGGCGACAATTTGTCTTTTTCACCAGAGGTGGATCAAAACTTTTTACACCCAACCATTTTGTAAATTGTACATTAAACATGGCCTAGTATTTTATAACATTGATTTGGTCCATTTTTGCAACAATTATTTGGTAGTTCCTTCACAAAAAAACCTCATTTCGGGCACTCGGAAAATGGAAAATGAATTTTCCGTGCAAAGAAAATGAAAACTCCCTTAGGCAACATTGTTTGGAATTCCAAGATGCACCCTTGTGCACAATATGAGATCATTTGAACAAACTATGCCATGAATGTCGCCATAAGATTGATCATTTGGCTTGAAAGCCATGAATCTTTACGCATGATAGCTCATTTCTGAGAACACTTTTTCAAATGATTACCGTATTACAAGTTTATTATTTTTCTTGGAAACTTGGTCACATATAATGACACAATGCTAAGGTTTTCCAATTTTTTGATTTTTCTTGAATTTTTTATGCCCGTTTCAAAATGCGGTCAAAACGGCGGGCTTGACCGTTCCTAGCTAGTGGTTGAATCTTGGAAAAGTTTTGGTGTTTCTATGATAAAATAGATACTTATGTACCTAGGAATGATTTTTGGAAAAAATAAAGAGCGAGCTATGAGGGAGCTGCAGTTCAAATTTCACCCGCTTCCAACTAGATCAGCGAAATTTGTCTTTTTTACCAGAGGTGGATCAAAACTTTTGACACCCAATAATTTGGTTAATTGTGAATCAAATATGGCCTATTATTGTATAAAAATGGTTTGGTCCAATTTTGCAACAAATATATGGTAGGTCCTTCACAAAAAACTCATTTCGGGCACTCGGAAAATGGAAAATGAATTTTCCGTGCAAAGAATATAAAAACTCCCTTAAGCAATATTGTTTGGAATTCCAAGATGCACCCTTGTGCACAATATTAGATCATTTGAACAAACTATGCCATGAACGCAGCCATAAGATTGATCATTTGGCTTGAAAACCCTGAATCTTCACGCGTGATAGCTCATTTCTGAGAACACTTTTTTAAAAATAATTGCCGTATTACAAGTTTATTATTTTTCCTGGAAACTTGGTCACGTATAATGACACAATGCGAAGGTTTCCCCATTTTTTGATTTTTTTGAATCTTTTATGCCCATTTCAAATTGCGGTCAAAACGGCGGGAATGACCGTTCCTAGCTAGTGGTTGAATCTTGGAATTTTTTTGGTGTTTCTCTGATTAAATAGATACTTATGTACCTAGAAATTATTTTTGGAAAAAATAAAGAGCAAGCTATGAGGCAGCCGCAGTTCAAATTTGACCCGCTTCCATCTGAATCGGCAGGAATTTGTCTTTTTCACCAGAGGTGGATCGAAACTTTTAACACCCAATAATTTGGTCAATTGTGAATCAAATATGGCCTAGTATTTTATAAAAATGATTTGGTCCAATTTTGCAACAAATATATGGTAGGTCCTTCACAAAAAAAACTCATTTCGGGCACTTGGAAAATGGAAAATGAATTTTCCGTGCAAAGAAAATAAAAACTCCCTTAAGTAATATTGTTTGGAATTCCAAGATGCACCCTTGTGCACAATATTAGATCATTTGAACAAACTATGCCATGAACGCGGCCATAAGATTGATCATTTGGCTTAAAAACCCTGAATCTTCACGCGTGATAGCTCATTACTGAGAACACTTTTTTAAAATAATTTCCGTAAGTTTATTATTTTTCCTGGAAACTTGGTCACATATAATGACACAATGCGAAGGTTTCCCCATTTTTTGATTTTTTTTGAAATTTTTATGCCCGTTTCAAATTGCGGTCAAAACGGCGGGAATGACCGTTCCTAGCTAGTGGTTGAATCTTGGAATTTTTTTGGTGTTTCTCTGATTAAATAGATACTTATGTACCTAGAAATGATTTTTGGAAAAAATAAAGAGCAAGCTATGAGGCAGCCGCAGTTCAAATTTGACCCGCTTCCAGCTGAATCGGGAGGAATTTGTCTTTTTCACCAGAGGTGGATCAAAACTTTTGACACCCAAAGATTTGGTCAATTGTGAATCAAATATGGCCTAGTATTTTATAAAAATGATTTGGTCCAATTTTGCAACAAATATATGGTAGGTCCTTCACAAGAAAAACTCATTTCAGGCACTCAGAAAATGGAAAATGAATTTTCCGTGCAAAGAAAATAAAAACTCCCTTAAGTAATATTGTTTGGAATTCCAAGATGCACCCTTGTGCACAATATTAGATCATTTGAACAAACTATGCCATGAACGCGGCCATAAGATTGATCATTTGGCTTTAAAACCCTGAATCTTCACGCGTGATAGCTCATTTCTGAGAACACTTTTTTAAAATAGTTGCCTTATTACAAGTTTATTATTTTTCCTGGAAACTTGGTCACATATAATGACACAATGCGAAGGTTTCCCCATATTTTGATTTTTTTTTGAATTTTTTATGCCCGTTTCAAATTGCGGTCAAAACGGCGGGAATGTCCGTTCCTATCTAGTGGTTGAATCTTGGAATTTTTTTGGTGTTTCTCTGATAAAATAGAGACTTATGTACCTAGAAATGATTTTTGGAAAAAATAAATAGCAAGCTATGAGGCAGCCGCAGTTCAAATTTGACCCGCTTCCATCTGAATCGGCAGGAATTTGTCTTTTTCACCAGAGGTGGATCAAAACTTTTGACACCCAACCATTTGGTAAATTGTGAATCAAATACGGCCTAGTATTTTATAAAAATGATTTGGTCCAATTTTGCAAGAAATATATGGTAGGTCCTTCACAAAAAAAACTCATTTCGGGCACTCGGAAAATGGAAAATGAATTTTCCGTGCAAAGAAAATAAAAACTCCCTTAAGCAATATTGTTTGGAATTCTAAGATGCACCCTTGTGCATAATATGAGATCATTTGAACAAACTATGCCATGAACGTGGCCATAAGATTGATCATTTGGCTTGAAAACTCTGAATCTTCACGCGTAATAGCTCATTTATGAGAACACCTTTTTAAAATAATTGCCGTATTACAAGTTTATTATTTTTTCTAGAAACTTGGTCACATATAATGACATAATGTGAAGGTTTCCCAATTTTTTGATTTTTTTTGAATTTTTATGCCCGTTTCAAATTGCGGTCAAAACGGCGGGAATGACCGTTCCTAGCTAGTGGTTGAATCTTGGAATTTTTTTGGTGTTTCTCTGATTAAATAGATACTTATGTACCTAGAAATGATTTTTGGAAAAAATAAATAGAAAACTATGAGGCAGCCGCAGTTCAAATTTGACCCGCTTCCAGCTGAATCGACGGAAATTTGTCTTTTTCATTAGAGGTGGATCAAAACTTTTTACACCCAATAATTTGGTCAATTGTGCGTTAAATATGGCCTAGTATTTCAGAAAAATGATTTGGTCCAATTTTGCAACAAATATATTATAGGTCCTTCACAAAAAAACTCAGTTTGGACACTCGAAAAATAATTCTCTTACAGAAAACTTATTTCTGTGAACACTTTTTTATGATATTTGCATTATTCAAAGTTTGTTATTCTTACTGAAAAGTAGGTCACACTTGGTGACACAGTGCAAAGTTTTTTTATTTCTATTTGTTTTCATAAATTTTCTAGGCCGTCAAATAGCAGACATGTTTTAACATCTTATTATCAATCGATTATGACCAATTTAAATAATCTTAAAATCATCAAAGGGTACTGCGTTTTGATTGGTCCAAAACCATCTCACGCGGATCATGGATTAGCACCGTCGGATGCACCCGGATCCAACGGCAGCCCACACTCCCCCCTCGTCGCTCTCCCCCCCTCCCTCTCATCCTCATCCACCCACGAAAACCCTAGCTCACTTATCCCCATCGCCGCTGCCGCTCCCGCTCCCTTTTCCCCCGCCGCCGCCGTACTCCTCCTCCCTCGTCCTCGTCTCGTCGCCGCCGCCACCTCCTCCCGTCCCCGGCCTCCTTTCCTCCCGTCCCTGGCCTCCTTCTGCGGCGCGCGATCCCCTCTCCCCTCCCCTCCCGATCCCACCCACTGAGCCGATCCCGATCTAGTCCAGATTGAGAGAGAGCGAGCCCCCTCCCATGATTCCCACCGCCGCCACCCCCACCCACCACCACCAATCCGGCCCCGACGGCTCGTTCCCCTCGCGCAACTGCTCCCCTCCTTCCCGCCCTCCCTGCGCTCCAGATCCGGCCCCGACGAAGCCATGGTGAGTCCCGTCGCGGCGTCTGGCCACCCGATGACGGCTGGGATCTGCTGCTGCAGTGCCTCCGCACGGGGACCTGCGAGGCCGCGCCGTGGCTGTGACCTTCTCTTCATGCCCGCGGATCCACTCCCGCAGCGGTCAGATCCACCCTCACTCCATCACCAGCGGCGCCAAGGAACCAGATCCAACACCTCACCTTCTCTCCCTGTCCACCACGCCACGGCGCCATGAAGATGGATGGAGATGGCTCCCCTGCTCTTCTCAGGACGTACAACGACGCCAAGGTCCAGCCCTTCTTCGTGGAGATGGATGGATTGGAGGGACGACGACTCCAACAACGAAATCCACCACGCGCTCGAGGTGAGGTCTGAGAATTTCCTCTCCCTCTTAAATTTTTCATTTTGGGAATCCTTTCCTCGGTTGCATCGCACACCTCTGCTTGGACTGGACTGATTCATTTTCTGCGTGCCCTTCACAAGTACACCATGACCATCATGTTCGACGGCACCTACACGAGTGGAGGTCTCGGAGAAGATTAGCCTCCTGCAGCGGCTTGTGACCCAACCTCCTCAACAATGAGGCTTCATTCATGGACGGTAAGGTTCTGACACCTCTTGCTTGAGATTTCTGGTTGTATTATACATATAGTCAAAATTATACCTTTTGAGTTTTGATGAATCATGTGCTATTCCGCCCGCTCAGCAACAGTATCTGTTGTTTTCTCATGATGATAATCCTGCATCACTTGACTGAAACATACCAGTCCAGTCCATTCTCACAACCAATTAAGTCCAGAGCTCACACCTCTCTGTTGATGATGCACGTACATTCCAGTTAAAGAATAACACATGATTAATTAATTCTTGGGCTCTTTTAGCCGTGCTTCTTACTCTAGGTTCCAAGTAGAGATGCAGTGATGCCAAACATCGCCTCTGCTTCAACTGATTAATTTTCTGCGTGCCAAACAGAGCCTGTGATGTTATCAAAATATTTGCTACTCTTAATGGGTTTATCCCACTTGATGATCTTAACCACCAAGTTACTGTAAATTTGTATAAAGGACTGATGGTTTTGGTTTGAGTTACTTGACCATTCTTAGCTCGCTAGATAGTGCCTGCATCTGGTCCTGATTAGAGGAAAACTAATACTGTATGTCGGCATTGCATTGTGGAGTGTAATGCCTCGTACGCGTACCACTCCCTCTACGCCTACTTCAACCGGGACAATGTTGCCCTTAAGGGCTTTGCCAAGTAAGCACAGTGATGTACCTGTCTTCCATTACCAAAGCTACCAGTACAATATTCTGATCAAACTCGGTTCTGAATTCTGATATGCGACTGTTTCTTTTCTCCAGGTTCTTTAAGGAATCGAGCGACGAGGAGAGGGAACACGCGGAGATGCTTATGGAGTACCAGGTATCAATAATTCCCTTGACCTTTGAATTCTTAATACCATTGTCCTGTGCGTGCTAGCTAGAAACTAATGGATGATGCTTGGTGTATTCTTGTGTGTGTCCATCAGAACAGACGTGGAGGGCGGGTGAGGCTCCTGTCTATCGTGACTCCATTGACAGAGTTCGACCACTCTGAGAAAGGCGATGCTCTGTATGGTAAGTTTATTTATGGTTGTGGGTGTTTATGCATATTCAGTTCTTAGAAAGGGGCTGTTAGTTGTGCCAGATTAATTACCCGGGGAAAGTAACACTTTGTGGAAGAAATAGGATATATATATGTGCTTCTGTTGCTTCTGTAGTATAGTTAGTACTCATGCCCATGATCGACCAGGTCCCTGCTCTGTTTCTTCTTCTTTTGCTTCCTGTATGTATGTATGTATGTGTCTATGCATGCAGCCCCCTCGCTCGCGTACTGTTGCCGCTGCTCCTGCTATTTTCTACTGCCTGCTGCCGCATACTACTGCTGCTCGCCAGATGCTGCAGCTACTCACTGCTGCTGCTACTCTTGCACTGCTACTGCTGATGCTACTCATTACGGAATTCATTATGGAATTTGGTGCAGTGTACCATCAGTCACAGCTGCTGAGTTAGCCAGTTAGGTAGTAGTACATGACAGTGAACGGCTCAAAAGTATTTCTGTGTTTGATGCATGGCCTATCTTACTTCGTGGTTATACATTATGTTCTGTACCTAACTTATATTGGAAGCTGACTATTCTGTAAGATGGATCTAACCATCATTAAGTGCACAAGTTTTCAGGATAATTCGCAACTGCATTAAAAAATTATAGTGGGAGTTATACATGTTTTCTCATGATAGATTGATCTAGACTGAAACATGATTGTGCATCCCGTTTTCCATCGACAAATATACAAGTTATACAAGTTATATCAGCAAGTTACTGTATGTGTTAGAGAAATCAATGTTGATTTATTTGTTGTTCTTTTTTTTCTTTCTAATTTTTGCATGAGAGCAAACGGGTGTAGCTAGCTAGACTATGCAGCCATGAATCAGGAAGTAGCATATTCAGTTTTGCTAATAGAAAATAAATGTATTAAAAACTTTAAAAACTGCATAATAAGTGCTTGTTCATGTTTGGTTTTCTCTAAACTTTGTTTGTATGATTGAGGGCAAATTTACTTGGTTCTTTTCTCTAAATTGTGCTTGGAACATTCATTTTTATGATCTAAAATTGCCTTCCTGTGATGATGCAGGTGCCCAGTTTGTGCTCGCTACCGAAGGAGCTCCATGTTGAAGAAGATTGAGGAGCACCAGGGTTAACACCAGGGCAGCTTGTAGAGCTTGTAGAGCTTGTATATGTATAGAGCTTGTAAATGTATCACGTGTAGAGCTTGTAGAGGTTATATATGTTAGAGCTTATTATGTGTAGAGCTTGTAAAGTATATGTTATTTGTACAATAGGAGCTCTGTACTAAATCTGCCTGATAATATTTGGAGTATTATGTGTGTGTTTTGTTTGTGCCAATTTAAATACTGGTTATTTATTTACTGTTAGATTGAAATATGAAGAATAAGAACTTGCTAGCTGGGACCCACGTACCTGAACCTGACATCTGGGACCCATTTGACTAGTGGACCTTTTTTATATTAGAAAAAAACTAAAACTTTCTAGTAGAAAAGGCCACGGCCCCAAAATGAGAAGGCTTAATTGTTGGGCTTGGCCCATCTACCTAGCCAAAATTAATATGAGAAAAAAACACAAATAGGCCGAATTGTTGGGCTAGGCCCATGTAGAAAACTGAATTGGACCGGGCTGAATCTTGTGCCACATCAGCTTGCCACGCTGGATGCCTACATGGCCTGGGGAGGTTGCTAGTTACCAAAACGCCACAATGGGAATATTTTGGTCATAAACGTCCACGACCTTCTCACAGAGAAGGTCGCTATAGTCAGTTAATGACCCTCAGCTTTTGACCTTATGTTTTTGTTCACAAAAAGGTCACAAATTGAAAACAGCGACCTTTCAGTGACCAATAGTGGAGGTCACAAGTTGACATATTTCTTGTAGTGCCATTCCGCGGCCTACCCCTGGAGGGAGACATGTTAAATAGTCCCACCCTTTGCTTATCGCACTATTTGTATCATTCTGCATTCATCACAGTATCTTTTGAATAGACAATGCATCGCTTTTTGCCTATCATTGCATTCCTTTTTATATATGTTCACTTATGACATGTTGCACCCGTACGCTTTGGTACGGCCAAATACACCAGGGGCTTAAGTTCCCCAAATTATGGTGTGATAAGTCCGAACACTTTCACAAGTGCGGCACCCCGAACTTATAGCATTATATGCATCGGCTCCGAATCATGTCTTGGGTCAATAGTTGGGTTTGCCCGGCTCCCATGTTTTGGTACCTTACGTTCCATTATATCGGCTAAGGTAGCGCTGGGAGAACCACTGCGATTGTGCCCCAGTTGAGCTGGGCCGAGCACCTCAGTGGCGAAAGCTAAAACTGACCATCATGATGGGGCAAGAGCCGGTCGCTGTTCGAGAGGTTTTTCGAGTCCCTAAAGACTTATGCCGCTTAGAGCGAGGAACCGGCTTTGTCCGGCCCAGGCGTGGATAGCGCCCCGAATTCGGCCTTCCGAACACTAGGGGCTTCACCGAAATTTAAAATTATAGAATTCTATGGCTAAGTGAGAGTGTTCAAGCATTATAAGACCGGTTGCCTCGTTTGTTGTGTTGAGCGCCTCCCAAGAAGGACCCAAAAATGGGAACAAGAGCGCTCAAGTTTATCCCGAACACCCCAGCACTCGCGGCATGGGGGCCGAAGCCAACGACTTGCCATCTCTCAGATATGATAAACGGCCGCACAGAAGGTAATATTTTAAATTAACAAGCGTTGCTTAGCGCATATGAACAAAGTTTTTAGCGCACAGGATAACAAAATGCGAGTCTACTCAAAAATTACATCTTTGGAGCATTCACCCGCAATAATGCGGGCACCCTTCAGGACACCCTTGTAATACATCTCGGGCGTGCGATACTCCTTGCCCGGCGGTGGCGCGTCCGTCACAAGCTTCTCGGCGTCCATCTTGCCCCAGTGCACCTTAGCGCGGGCAAGGGCCTGACGGGCACCTTCAATGCAGGCGGAGTGCTTGATGACGTCAACCCATGGACAGCGTCCACCAGTCGCCGCACCAGACCGAAGTAGCTCCCAGGCATGGCTTCTTTGGGCCACAGCCAAACTATGAGGCCCTTCATGGCTTGTTCGGCCACCTTTTGGAGCTCGACCAGCTGCTTCAGCTGGTCGCTCAGGGGCACCGGATGTCCGGCCTCAGCATACTGAGACCTGAACACCTTCTGCATTGAGCTTCCCTCCTCGGCTCTGTAGAATGCGGGAGCATCGGACACGCTATGGGGCAGATCTGCGAACGCTCCTGGAGAGCTCTGAATTCAGGTAAGTAACAGGTAATTCACTTTTACTTGCTTTCTTTGCATGAAGAATGCCTTACTCGCCGCTATCTTCTTTACTGCCTCGATTTCCTAGAGGGCCTTTTGGGCTTTGGCCTTAGCGGCTTTGGCACTCTCAAGAGCTGATGCAAGCTCGGACTCTCGAGTCTTCGAGTCACGCTCCAAACTCTCGTGTTTTTCCACGAGAGCCTGGAGCTCTTGCCGTACCTCCGCCACCCGCGCCTCCTGCTTCTCTCGCTCGGCGCATTCTGCGGCCGCATTGCGTTCGGCCGCGGACACTGCCTCCTTCAGGGTCACCACCTCGTTCGTAGCCCCTAGAGTACCCACGTTATTCTTGTCATTTTTTCTCGCAACCAAATCCTTTTCTGTAAGGTACAACTTTAATAAAGTGTTACTCACCTTCCTTGTCCTCGAGTTGCTTCTTGGCACGGCCGAGCTCGATCTCGGACCGCTCGAGGCTCTGCTTCAAGGAATTAACCTCTGCAGTCAGTGCAGCAGAGGTCAGCAGCGCAGCCTGCATTCCCATATTGACATATTTTTGTTAGACTCCTGCGTATATCTTTTTAGATCCTCAGTTCGGCTTTTCTTTTCGAACACCGAACTAAGCATCAGGGGCTACTGTCTATGCGGTACTATTTTTACACATCCTAATCACATACCTCAAAGCCTGTTAGAAGGCTGGTGCAGGCTCCGGTCAGCCCGCTCTTGGCAAGCTGAACCTTCTGAATCACCGCACTCATGATAGTGCGGTGTCCCTTGTCGATGGAAGCGCTGTTGAGCACCTCTAGCAAGCTATCCGGCACCTCCGGTTGGACGGAGGCCGCCGGCATCACTGTCTTGCCCTTCTCACGAAGGGACCGCCCGCCTGACTCTGGAACCACCAAAGGTTCCGGTGCGGAGTCCGGTCCAAGATCCGGGAGGTTGCCCTGTGGCACCTCCGGCGTCTCCTCCTCCTGGCTGGTCCCCTTCTGGGACCCCACCTCGGCGTCGTCTGTGTCACGAGGGGAGGAGGCGGTCGGAAGTGAAGCGCTATTCACATCCGACGAACCCAGGGACCCGCTCGACGAAGCAGGGAGATCGTCCTTGGGCGGACTACATGGTTGTATTCGGCATTAGAAGACGCTATGCGATGAAAGGAAAAACATAAGTTATTCTGGAATCCGGATACTTACGATCTCGCCAGGGGCTTGGCCCTCGAGGGCCACTCCTCTTCGCCGTCATCGGCGTTGGTGGAACAGTCCAGAGGAAGGGTCCTTCCCTTCTTGGACCCTTCGCCCTCCCCCGTTGGGGACGCCTTCCTCTTCTTCTCTCCCCCGCTGGGGGAGAGGCCTCTTTCTTCTCCTCTTCATCTTCATGGGAGGAGTCCGCCTCGGAGTCGTCGGAATATGAGTCCGATAACACCTGACACCAGGAACTCCTCCGGGTTCCCGTGGCCTTCCTCTTGGCCTTCTTCTCCGGCACCACGTAAGGCGCCGGGACCAGCAGCCCTGTCAAACGGGCATCCGCTGGGTCTTCTGGAAGGGGAGCCGGACAGTTAACCTGTCCGGATGTCTTCTGCCAGGCCTGTTAAAGGTATTGGGAGTTTAGATCCCACATAGAGTCAAACTATGGAAAGCAAGTGTCCCATAAAGGATAATATAGCTTGCCTCGCCAGCCGAACGCTGCGAGATGAATCCGCGATCTTCGGTAGCGGATGCGGGCGCCTCGGCGCCCTTGAACAGCACCCTCCAGGCCTCTTCATACGTAGTGTCGAAGAGCCTGCTCAAGGTTTGGTGCTGTGCCAGATCGAACTCCCACAGGGTGAAATCCCGCTGTTGGCATGGGAGAATCCGGCGGATGAGCATGACCTGGACCACGTTGACAAGCTTGAGCTTCTTGTTCACCAGGGTTTGGAGACAGGATTGGAGTCTGGTCAGCTCCTCCGAATCGCCCCATAACAGGCCCTTCTCTTTCCAGGAGGTGAGCCGCGTGGGGATGCCAGATCTGAATTCGGGGGCCGCTGCCCATTCAGGGTCACACGGCTCGGTGATGTAGAACCACCCTGATTGCCACCCTTTGATGGTTTCCACAAAGGCGCCCTCGAGCCAGGTGACGTTGGGCATCTTTCCCACCATGGCGCCTCCACACTCCGCCTGGCTGCCGCCCACTACCTTCGGCTTGACGTTGAAGGTCTTTAGCCATAAGCTGAAGTGGGGCTGGATGCAGAGGAAGGCCTCGCACACGACGATAAACGCCGATATGTTGAGGATAAAATTCGGGGCCAGATCATGGAAATCCAGGCCATAGTAGAACATGAGCCCCCGGACAAAGGGGTGGAGTGGGAAGCCCAGTCCGTGGACGAAATGGGGAAGGAATACCACCCTCTCATGGTGCCCGGGGGTGGGGACGAGCTGCCCCTTGTCGGGGAGCCAGTGCACAATATCACTGGACAAATATCCGGCCTTGCGCAGCTTCTTGATGTGCCCCTCCGTGACGAAGGAGGCCATCCACTTGCCTCCCGCTCCCGACATGGTTGGAGAAGGTTGAGGTGAGATGTGCGGACTTGGGCGCTGGAGCTCGAGTGCACGGAGATGGATAAGCTAAGGAGGAAGAAGGCGTAGGTAAAAAGGTGGATATTTATCCCCTTATATATGGGCGGACGAAACTACGCGTCCCCACCAGCCCGGTAAAACTCGCTTATCCCCCAAGCACCGCAATCAATGGCGCGGTTGGGTTATCCACGTCCGTATTGATGAGGATCCCAGAATAAGGGGACACGATATCTGCTGTGACAAGACGTGCCAAGGAAACCGCTTCACTAAACGCGCTGAGGTGGAACAATAAAAACGATTCGAGTAAATGCTTGGCCGTGGTGTGACGTCATGCCACGAAATACGTCAGCAGATTGAACTTGTGTAAATATTATTCTCTCTATGGTGGTATGTGGAATTTATTTTGCAGAGCCAGACACTATCTTGGTGTTCAAAATCGTATATGAATTATTCGGAGGAGGAACCCGCCTTGCAATGCCGAAGACAATATGTGCGCCGGACTCATCGTCATTGAAGTCTGGTTCATGGGCTACTGAGGGAGTCCTAGACTAGGGGGTGTCCGGATAGCCGAACTATCATCATCGGCCGGACTCCAAGACTATGAAGATACAAGATTGAAGACTACGTCCCGTGTCCGGATGGGACTTTGCTTGGGGTGGAAGGCAAGATTGGTGATACGGATATGTAGATCTCCTACCATTGTAACCGACTCTGTGTAACCCTAGCCCTTTCCGGTGTCTATATAAACCGGAGGGTTTAAGTCCATAGGACGAACAACAATCATACCAAAGGCTAGCTTCTAGGGTTTAGCCTCCTTGATCTCGTGGTAGATCTACTCTTGTACTACCCATATCATCAATATCAATCAAGGAGGAGTAGGGTTTTACCTCCATCGAGAGGGCCCGAACCTGGGTAAAAACATCGTGTCCCTTGTCTCCTGTTACCATCCGCCTAGACGCACAGTTCGGGACCCCCTACCCGAGATCCTCCGGTTTTGACACCGACAGGGAGCAATTAGCTAGAGTTGCTCCGTGTAGAGCATTGAAGACATAGAATATTTGCAAAATACATACGGCTCTGTATGTGACAGACCCGTTGACTAAACTTCTCTTATGAGCAAAACATAATCATACCTTAGTACTCTTTGGGTGTTAATCACATAGCGATGTGAACTAGATTATTGACTCTAGTAAACCCTTTGGGTATTGATCACATGACGATGTGAACTATGGGTATTAATCACATACAGATGTGAATATTAGTGTTGAATCACATGCTGATGTGACTAGATTATTGACTCTAGTGCAAGTAGGAGACTGAAGGAAATATGCCCTAGAGGCAATAATAAATTTATTATTTATTTCCTTATATCATGATAAATGTTTATTATTCATGCTAGAATTGTATTAACTGGAAACATAATACATGTGTGAATACATAGACAAACATAGTGTCACTAGTATGCCTCTACTTGACTAGCTCGTGAATCAAAGATGCTTATGTTTCCTAGCCATGGACAAAAGAGTTGTCATTTGATTAATGGGATCACATCATTGAGAGAATGATGTGATTGACTTGACCCATTCCGTTAGCTTAGCACTTGATCGTTTAGTATGTTGCTACTGCTTTCTTCATGACTTATACATGTTCCTGTGACTATGATTATTCAACTCCCGTTTACCGGAGGAACACTTTGTGTGCTACCAAACGTCACAACGTAACTGGGTGATTATAAAGCTGCTCTACAGGTGTCTCCGGAGGTACTTGTTGGGTTGGCGTATTTCAAGATTAGGATTTGTCACTCCGATTGTCGGAGAGGTATGTCTAGGCCCTCTCGGTAATGCACATCACTATAAGCCTTGCAAGCAATGTGACTAATGAGTTAGTTGAGAGATGATGTATTACATAACGAGTAAAGAGACTTGCCGGTAACGAGATTGAACTAGGTATTGAGATACCGATGATCGAATCTCGGGCAAGTAACATACCGATGACAAAGGGAACAACGTATGTTGTTATGCAGTTTGACCGATAAAGAGATCTTCATAGAATATGTGGGAGCCAATATGAGCATCCAGGTTCCACTATAGGTTATTGACCGGAAACGTGTTTCGGTCATGTCTACATTGTTCTCGAACCCATAGGGTCCGCACGCTTAAGGTTTCGATGACAGTTATATTATGAGTTTATGTGTTTTGATGTACCGAAGGAGTTAGGAGTGCCGGATGAGATCGGGGACATGACGAGGAGTGTCGAAATGGTCGAGACGTAAAGATCGATATATTGGACGACTATATTCGGACTTCAGAAAGGTTCCGAGTGGTTCGGGTATTTTTCGGAGTACCAGGGAGTTACGGGAATACAGGGGAAGAAGTATATGGGCCTTATTGGCCTTTAGGGGAGAGAGAGAGGCAGGCCGCCCCCCCCCAATGACTAATCCGAATTGGACTAGGGGGAGGGGCGGCGCCCCCTCCTTCCTTTTCTTCCCTCTCCCCCTTCCTTGTCTCCTACTCCTGCTACTTGGAAGGGGAGGAATCCTACTCCCGGTGGGAGTAGGAATCCTCTAGGGCACGCCATAGGGGCCGGCCCTCTCCCCCTCCTCTCCTCCTTTATATACGGAGGAGGGGGGCACCCCATATACACAACAATTGATCTCTTGATCTCTTAGCCGTGTGCGGTGCCCCCCTCCACCATAGTCCTCCTCGATAATATGGTAGCGGTGCTTAGGCGAGGCCCTGCGACGGTAGAACATCAAGATCGTCACCACGCCGTCGTGCTGACGGAACTCTCCCTCGACATTCGGCTGGATCGGAGTCCGAGGGATGTCATCGAGTTGAACGTGTGCTAGAACTCGGAGGTGCCGTAGTTTCGGTGCTTGATTGGTCGGGCCGTGAAGACGTACGACTACATCAACAGCGTTGTTCTAACGCTTCCGCTTTCGGTCTACGAGGGTACGTGTACACACTCTCCCCTCTCGTTGCTATACATCACCATGATTTTGCGTGTGCGTAGGAATTTTTTTGAAATTACTACGTACACCAACACTTATGGGATTGAATACTTTTATGGATTTGAGAATACTTTATGTATGTCTTGCTATGAATACCCGTGGTGATAATGGGGTATCATATTGATTCACTTTTTATATGTTTTGGCACTCAACTCGCGGATTCCCGAGGTGACATTGGGGTAATTGATGCATAGGGGTTGATGCACGTTTTTCTCGTCTTTGTTTCTCCGGTAGAAATCTTGGGGCACTCTTTGAGGTTCTTTGTGTTGGATTGAGTATTATGAATCTAAAATTGTTTGATGCATATCGTATAATCAACTCATGGATACTCGCGATGACATTGGAGTATCTAGGTGACATTAGAGTTGGTTGATGTGTATCATATGGTGTTATTTTATTACAAACTCTTGGTTAGATCGATCGGAAAGAATAGCTTGGTGTTATTTTAGTACGAACTCTAGGATAGATTGATCGGAAAGAATAGCTTTAAGGTGGTTTCGTACCTTACAAACAATTTATTCTTATGTTCTCCTCTAGGTAGGAACTTTGGAGTGATTCTTCATCGCACGTTGAGGGATGGTTATACGATCCAATTATATTAGCATTGTTGAGGCCTCATTTTGAAGTATTGCAATATTGTTTGTTCTCCGTTTTATCAATTGCTACCTTGCTGTTTTTTTATTGTTCCTATTACAAGATCAATATCTACTGTCATTACTACACATGTATCACCATCTCTTCGCCGAACCAGTGCACCTATACAAATTACCATTGTATTTGGTGTGTTGGGGACATAAGAGACTTTTTATTATTTAGTTGCAAGGTTGTTTAAGAGAGACCATCTTCATCCTATGCCTCCCATGGATTGATAAACCTTAGGTCATCCACTTGAGGGAAAATTACTACTGTCCTACAAAACTCTGCGCTTGGAGGCCCAACACAAGTCTACAAGAACAAGTTCTGTAGTAGACATCAAGCTCTTTTCTGGCATCGTTGCCGGGGAGGTGAGTGCTCGAACGTATATCTTTAGATCTTGCAATTTAATTTTTTAGTTTCTTGTTTTATCACTAGTTTGGAATTGAGGTTGCATCATATTATTCGTCTTTATCATGTCTTTCTTGAAAATGATTGATCAAAAAATTGTTCTCAATTGATAGAAGAAGAATTCAATAAAATGTTTGAAATAAATGATGAGTATGATTGCAATGTTACTAGTATGAATTTTTTAAATATCCATGATGCTAATGATATGCAAAGCCATAAGTTTGGGGATGCTATGTTTGATGAAGATGATATTTTTAGTCCCCCTGTCAGGACCCCGACTCAATGCCACATCGATCTAGCATGTAACACCTCATATCACTTTGCGGCCTCACGCACGGTATTCCCACGGGTGTCGCCTTACCTTTTCCCGGGACCGTTTGCGTCTTTTGGCACACGTATATGATAGTGTCGCTAGCATCCATATGATAAGGAGCCCGGGCTGACATGGCTAGTCGTAAACCCAAAGTGGCACAAACTTACAGGGGCAGGCATCCATGACCCAACATCGAACGTGTCGGTCATCAGCGAGTGAATCCAGGCTGTAGCACTGGGCTAGCAGGACTCCGGTGAACCGGGCTGTAGCGGGCTAACAGGACTCCGGTATTCATCGCGTGACATTTCCCCGAAGGGACAGACACAGGAACGAAGAAGGACACATGCCGGCCAGCCTAAGTGTTCCGGAGCAGTAGCAAGCTACCATGGCTCGGTGGAAACACTAGGAGACATTTCCCGGTAAGAGAGGCTACTAAAGGTAAACAACTAGATAGTCAGATCCCACACATACCAAGCATTTCAATCATACACACAATATGCTCGATATGTGCAAATACAACAAGGCATCACAACATGACTCTACGACACAGGTAAGTATTCATTAGGCTCCGAGGAGCGGAAAATTACAAACAGGGGTCTCATGACCCAACATTCAGAGCATACAAATCAAAGCACATGCGGAAGCTTAACATGTCTGAGTACAGACATCTAGAAATGAAAAAGGCTGAGAAGCCTGACTATCTACCAGATCCTGCCGAGGGCACAAGATCGTAGCTGAGGTAACAAGCTAAACGTCGAAGACCACGCGGAACTACTAGCGAGACTGAAGTCTCTCTGCAAAAACATAAAATAGGCAAACGTGAGTACAAATGTACCCAGCAAGACTTACATTAGATCTATCTACATATGCATCATTATCAACAAAGGGGATGGTGGGGTTTAACTGCAGCAAGCCAGCTTTGACTCGGTGGCTAACCTGAACTACGACTTCAAGTAACTCTTTTGAGGTGGCGCACACGAGTCCACATATTCACCATATCAATACACCACTATGGATCCGCTCCCGTCTCCCTACGAGAACGCCATCCATAGCACTCACGCTTATCTTGCGCATTTTAAAGTATCCACTTTCACTTGTCTATGAACTGTACAAGGGGTCCACGTTTCCATATCCGAGGAATCCAGCTATTCGAATAGATAATGATAACCCTGCAGGGGTGTACTTCTTCACACACGCTCTCGCCACTTATCGCCCTGTACACGTCATGTACCTCGGCAACCTTCAAGCAAAAGCCGGGCGAGGGAGTCGGCCACGACCTGACTAACCATACAAGTCTCTCGTCCAGGTTTATCGCCTATTCGGGTTCCATCCGCAAGGAGATCCGGCCGGGGTGTCGCTCACGGCCCCAAACGATGTGAGCAGGGTTCCCAAGCCCACCATCCGGGTGCTACTTGGTACATCGGGCCACTGTGCCTAGTCTATCCCAAGCCCACCTGTACCGGGTGCCACTTGGTAGACTACTAACACTACCTACAAACACCAGAAACTAGTTGCAACTCCTGGACAGAGATCATGTTGATTAATAAGTCGAGAGGGGTCGAGTTACTGGAACCCAATGTGTGGTAGTAACTGGTCATGGATCACAAACACAGAACTCAGTTCCTGAGGACGGCTGCAATGAGACAACCCACCATGTACTCCTACATGGCCTCTCACTGCTACCTTTACTAAATCGTGTTCACACACTTAGCCCTCAACAGTAGGACATGTTCACACACCTCTGATTCATCCCCGATGAATCAGACCTGACTCAACTCTAAGCAGTAGCAGCCATGACAAACAAGCATGAATGAGTAGGCACATCAGGGCTCAAACAACTCCTACTCATGCTAGTGGGTTTCATCTATTTACTGTGGAATGACAGGTCATGCAAAGGATAAAGGGGTTCAGCTACCGCAGCAAGTAACAGTTGAATCGTTGTTGTCCTAATGCAGTAAAAGAGAGCAGGAGCGAGAGAGTGGGATTATATTAGAATGAACAAGGGTGTTTTGCTTGCCTGGCACTTCTGAAGATAGTATAGCTCTTCATCAGTGTCATCGAACTCATCGTCGGAACCACGTCTATCGAGAGGGGGCAAGTTCCGGCAACACAGAAGGAAACATAATCAATGCAATGCACAATATGATGCATGCTCATGACATGGCAATATGAATGTGTTTTGGGCTAATGCACCTAGCTATGATTTAAATGAAGTTGGTATGAATACATGATTCAAATTCCAACTCCATATATGATTATTTAAATGCCCTATATTTGTTTTGTCCAAAACAGAGGACAAACATTGTTCAAATATGCATGAAAATGGTACAGATGGATTCCTTGAATTTTTCTGATAATTTTTCATATATAATTTATTTAATTTGGAGTTACGGTTGAATTTCTATGAATTTTAGAAGTTTTGGACATTTTCTAAAAATATTAAATCATTTAAGATTTATTTAAATTCCAGAAAGGAATTATTGCGTCAACATGACGTTGGCATGACGTCAGCAGGTCAACAGGGTTGACCAGAGTCAAACCTGTGGCGCGGGACCCACGGGTCAGAGTCATTAGACTAACTAATCTTAGTTAGTCCTAATCCTAGGTTTAATTAGCAGGGCGGGCCCACACGTCAGTGACCCAGGGGGGTCAAATCCCTGGTCAACCGGGGCTAATCCACCGACGTCTAGCCGCCGGCAACGACCAGATGCGGCGGAGGCTCGGGAATCGCCCACAGGGCACGATTCGAGCTGCGGTTAGGCGCGTCGGAGTGCCCTCGCCGGCGCGCGTCGTTAGGTGGTGCTAGCCGGGCCTGGGATGGCCGGAGTCGACGGCGGCGAGCTCTGTTGCGACCGCCGGAGCTCGGGTGAGACACGGGCGACCACTAGGGGGCACGGGAAGGCGAGCTGCGGCATGCAACGGGCTCGTGGAGACGTTCTGAGCACGATGGTGTACTCAGGTGGGAGCTCCAGTGGCTGCAGTGACGGCGGCGACGAGGTCAGCGGCGGCCGGAGCTCGGGTTCGGCGGGGCAGCTAGCTAGGGGACGAGAACGGAGGGGGCGAGCAAAGAGAGGAGATGAGGAGCTCACAGGGAGGCGCCGCAGAAGGTCAGTGGGCTCGGGGGCGCGCCAGACGTCGCGAATCGACGGTGGTGAGCTTCAGTGGCCGACGACGGGAACGGCGATGGTGGCGGCATTGCAGCGTGTCCGGGACCTCGTGGCTCGGTGGAGAGGAAGAGGGGGTCGAGGCGGAGCCTCTGGGCGCAACGGCAAGGCGGGGCAGTGGCTGTGGCCATGGCAGCAGCGAGCGGCGGCGGTGAGCGCGCTCGGGCGCGAGAGAGGGAGAGAGCAGAGAAGGGGGAATGGGTCGGGAGAGAGTGAGAGAGAGCCAGGGGCTGCATGGCGCTCCGTGGCGTCGTCTAGGAGGGGCCGGGGAAGCAGGAGGTGGCCGGGGAAGCAGGAGGTGGCCGGACGCGTGCCGGCGGGCGTCGGCCACGCGCGCTCCAGTCCTTCTGACGTGAGCTGGAAGGAGACAAGGGAGGGAGATATGGGCTGGGCTAACAGTGTTGGGCCATCCAGGTGGGCTTCGGTGAGCGCCAGGTAAGTTACAGGTGAGTTTCTGTTCTTTTATTGTTTTTCTGTTTCTGTTTTTTATACTTTGCCACTGTTTTTTCAAATTTAACAAATCCAAAACAGTGCCAAATATCCTCTGAATAATTTATGTTGCTAGATGGACTTTTCCAAAAGCTCATAAAATATTTCAGGGGTATTTGAAATTATATTCTAATTATATGAATATAATTCAAATTCAAATAACTAATGATTTAAATTCAAAGTCCCAAGATTAAGTCCCTAAAAATGTTCAATATTTTGGTTGGGACCAGAACCCTTGCCAAAAATTATCAAACATTTAAGAAGAACATTTTTGGAACAATGAATGAGATTTTAGGGTTTTAGCCCTTCTTTTATTTAAATTTTGAGGCTTCCAAATTTCCACAGTTCAAGTTTCAAAATTTAAACATGATGCAAACACTAGGCAGCACCAGAAGCTAGGGATGTGACACCCCCAAGTTTTGATAAGAATATTTATTATGATGATTGCATGCCTCCTATTTATGATGATTACAATGATGAAGATGGGTTTGGAAGAGTGTCAACTCTAGGTAGTAATGATCCCACTATTTTGGAAGAGGTCTCAATTGACTATGACAACAAAGTTTCTATCTATGATGATTACGGTGATGACATGTATGCTATAAAGAATAATGATAACCATGAAACTTGTCATCATGATTTTAATTTTCCATTCCATGATAGTTATTTTGTTGAGTTTGCTCCTGCTACTATTCATGAGAATAAATTTGCTTATGTGGAGAGTAATTAAATTTCTATGCTTATGGATCATGAAAAGAATGCTTTATGTGATAGTTATATTGTTGAATTCATTCATGATGCTACTGAAATTACTATGAGAGAGGAACATATGCTTTTACATATTGCAACAATATCAAGTTTTCTCTCTATGTGTTGAACATCTTGAAGTTATACTTGTTTTGCTTCCTATGCTAGTTGATTCTTGCTCCCATAAGTTGTTTTCCGACAAAATCCCTATGCATAGGAAGTGGGTTAGACTTAAATGTGCTAGTCTTGTGATTCATGATGCTCTATTTATGTTTCAATTCTTTACTTTTATGCGAGCATCATTGAAATCATCATGCCTAGCTAAAAGACATTAAAGAAAAGTGCTTGTTGGGAAACAACCCAATATTTCTACCTACTATTTTTGTGTGGTCACATGATTAAGCTACTGTAGTAATCATGTTTTATAGCTTTTCTTTCAATAAAGAGCCAAGTAAAGCCTTTGAGATAGTGTGGATGATAGTTTTTTTTGACTATATACTGCAAGGCAACAGCCTCACAGTCCTTTATTAAAGTCAAGTGTCACAAGATATACGAAGTTACAAAAGAGCAAAAGAAACAAGGTTAGGGAATGAAGGCTACTTACAAAGAGAGTTTAAGGTAGGAAAGCTATCCAAGAAGTTAGGCTATTCCTATATTTACACTTGATTCTATGAGCTAACAGAGAAATATCATGAATAAAATTCCTCCTCCAGGATCTGAAAGTAGGCAACACATTTCTGAAAATCTTCCCATTCCTTTGTGTCCAAATATTCCAAGTAGCCATGAAGACTACGTCAGAAAAGAATGGGTAGCCAAAGTCCTTCCTGGCAGTGCAAGCCATCTCAAAAGTAGTCTGGTTTGGATGAACACTCCATGAGATGCCCAAATAATTCCAGACACGTTGGATGAAGTTGCAAACAAAGAAAGATGAGCTCTATCTTCATGCAAAGCTGATAGACACATAACACATGTGTCATCCTGTATAATCCAATGCCTTCGCTGCATCATGTCCCTAGTGTTTAGACAATCCATCAAAAGTAGCCAGCCAAACACTTTGATCTTGAGGGTGCAAGAACATTTCCAGATCCACCCGAATAGGGGTCAACCACGATGTTAGAAAAACAAGACAAATAATATATTCTTGACTGATAATCGCCCGATTTTGAAGGCCATTTCCAGACATCATTAACCCCCTCATGCAGATTGATCAAAGGCATTAAAGCCTGAAGCTGATTGAATTCCACAAAGGCCTCAACTGATAAAGGCAGGTGAAAGTTGTCGGTCGGATCAGACAACTCCATCACATCCTTGATGGTAAGCGTGTCATCAATCACAAAAGAGTGGAGCCTCGGGAATCGTTGTTGCATGATAAACATAGAGTTATTCAGTTGCCAGTGATCCAACCAAAAAACTACCGTATCCCCCGATCGTACGTGAGGGACAACCACCTTACAAAATTTGTCGTATAGCTTCAACACGTCTCACCACCAAACAGAACCACAACTTTGAGTGACTTGGGGTGGTGAAGCAGCATAATATGTGTCCCAGTAGACCCTGATAGTTATACCTACTTGGGGGTCACTGATGGTATGCATAATATGTGTCCCAGTAGACCCAGATTGTGCAATACGCGGGCGACACATTAATTGTTCTTCCTGCTGTGGACAGCCAGCTCATTGCTTTCAAGGACATGCTTGAAGTCTTTGCCAAGTCTACGGGTGTGTGGGTCAACTTTAGTAAATCTTCGTTGATCCCATTAAATATGTCCGATGATGAGGGAAAGCGTGTAGCTACTTTGCTTGGGTGTGATGTTGGTTCCATGCTGTTTACCTATCTTGGATTGCCAATGGGTACCTCTCGACCCACAATTTATGATTTGTTGCCCTTAGTGGATCGCATTGAGAGAAGATTATATGCTTCCTCCTACCTGTTGAATCAAGGAAGCCCGCTGCAGCTTTTGAAATCTATTCTTTGTTCCATGCCAATATATTTTTTGTGTACTCTCTCTCTGCCTCAAGGCATTTTGAAGCAGATTGAATGTATCATGCGGCAATGTTTCTGGAGGGGGAACACTGATACACCACGACAATCATTGGCGGCTTGGGATTTGGTCTGTCGGCCTAAGAATCGGGGAGGCCTTGGTGTGCTCGACCTAGGGATACAAAATGATGCCTTGTTGATCAAGCATCTCTTCAAATTTTTCAATAAGGCCTACGTGCCCTGGGTTTCACTCTTTTGGGACACATATTATGCTGCTTCACCACCCCAAGTCACTCAAAGTTGTGGTTCTTTTTGGTGGCGAGACATGTTGAAGGGCGAGACGTGTTGAAGCTATACGACAAATTTTGTAAGGTGGCTGTCCCTCACGTACGATCGGGGGATACGGTAGTTTTTTGGTTGGATCGCTGGCAACTGAATAACTCTGTGGTTATCATGGAGCAACGATTCCCGAGGCTCCACTCTTTTGTGATTGATGACACGCTTACCATCAAGGATGTGATGGTGTTGTCTGATCCGACCGACAACTTTCACCTGCCTTTATCAGTTGAGGCGTTTGTGGAATTCAATTAGCTTCAGGCTTTAATGCCTTTGATCAATCTGCATGAGGGAGTAAATGATGTCTGGAAATGGCCTTCAAAATCTGGCGATTATTAGTTAATAATATATTATTTGCCTTGTTTTTCTAACATCGTGGTTGACCCCATATTCGGGTGGATCTGGAAATGTTCTTGCACCCTCAAGATCAAAGTGTTTGGCTGGCTACTTTTGATGGATCGTCTAAACACTAGGGACATGATGCAGCGAAGGCATTGGATTATACAGGATGACACGTGTGTTATGTGTCTATCAGCTTTGCATGAAGATATGGCTCATCTTTTCTTTGTTTGCAACTTCAGCCAACGTGTCTGGAATTATTTGGGCATATCATGGAGTGTTCATCCAAATCAGACTACTTTTGAGATGGCTTGCGCTTCTAGGAAGGACTTTGGCTACCCATTCTTTTCTGAGCTAGTCTTCATGGCTACTTGGAATATTTGGACACAAAGGAATGGGAAGATTTTCAGAAATGTGTTGCCTACTTTCAGATCCTGGAGGAGGAATTTTATTCATGATATTTCTCTGTTAGCTCATAGAATTAAGTGTAAATATAGGAATAGCCTAACTTCTTGGATAGCTTCCCTACCTTAAACTCTCTTTGTAAGTAGCCTTCATTCCCTAACCTTGTTTCTTTTGCTCTTTTGTAACTTTGTATATCTTATGACACTTGACTTTAATAAAGGACTGTGATGATGTTGCCTTGCAGTATATAGTCAAAAAAAAGACAATAAGCGAAGCTAGAGGTATTCTAACGCAGCGCTAGGCGATACTGGCTAAGGGGGAGACATCCGGGAAGGTTTTCTCGGTTCTGGTCGTTTGTCACACAGATGAACCGAAGGGGAAAAATTCAATGTTTGCTATGCTAGGGACGTGTGGCGGATGAATGGGCCACGTATTCAGATTCGTCTCGTCGTTCTGAGCAACTTTCATGTAGAGAACTTTTTCATCTGAACTACGGATTATTTTCTATGAATTTATAAATTTTTAAATTTTTCTAAAATTCCTAGAATTATTATTAGAACGAATTAAAAACATGATATACATTTTATACACAGCAGGGGCTAGCCACAGTCAATGACATGTGGGGCCAGGGGGCTGGGTTGACCTAGTCAATTAGTTCAGTCATAGTTGACTAGTCAACTATTGACTGGTCAAACCTGGGTAGTGGGGCCCAGGTGTCATCCTCAGAGATTAATATTTTCTTTTTAAAGAGATAAATAGAGGTGGGGGCTACCTGTCATTGCAAGGGGGGTGTACTTAAATTAGTTTAAAACTAATCTAAGTTAATGGCCTTGGGCCCACGAGTCAGTAGCAGAGGGGGGGGTAGTTTAGGGGGGTTAATTAGCCCAACCATTGCTAATTAACCGTGCCACGTCAGCGTTAACCGCCGGCGCTAATCCGGCGGCTCGGCGCTCGCCGGCCGGCCGATTTCGGTAGGCATAGCAAGTGCGCCTGGGCTCTGCAGGTTCAGCGTGGCGAGGCGCTCCTAGTGGTGGCATTGGCATGTGCTAGGGTGGGCTCTACCAGCGGCGACGACGATGAGTGCAGCGGCCGACGCTCGGTCGGGGTATGACCCGCACGCGTGGAGGCGCAGAGAGGCGCACACGAGCGCGTAGCACCCGCGCGAGGCGAGGCCGCGCCCAGGGGGGTGGTGAAGGGAGGCGCGGTTGTGGTCGAACGACGACATTGACGACAGCCGAACGGCGGTTGGAGAACAAGGCGCGTGTGGGGGGGCGCAGTGGGAGTCCTACGGCGCCAGGTATGGAGGGGTAGGAGGAGTGGGGGATCGCGGTGCTCACCTCTGTTGCAGAGGAGGCCCGAGGGAGAGTCGAGGCGACCGGAGACGGCGACTCTGTGTGGCGGCCTGAGGAAGGAGCCGAGCTCGGGGTGGCGCCGTGGGGGCGTCCGGGTCCTCGTGGCTTGGCGTAGAAGGAGAGGGGATCGCGGCGGAACCCGTGAGCTCGTCGAGGTGGCTCGTCGGAAGCGGTCGCCACGGCTACGGCACGGACATGGCGGTGGTGGCGCTCGGATGAGGTGGGCGAGCGAGACATAGAGGAGGAAGAGCGGGGTCGATCTGGGAGGCGAGAGAGGGGAGTGGTGAGTGAGGGGGCAAGTGGGAGAGGGGATCGAGGAGCCAGGAGCGCTGGAGGCCTTATCCCCTCCCGGTGTCGGCGCCGGCGAGGTGGTCCGGGGCGACCTGCCCCTGTAGCGAATCGGTCGCACAAACAGGAGAGAGGGAAGGGACCGAGAGGACAAGGTGGGCCGGCTGGGTTGGTCTGCTGGTTTAGGCCCAGTGGGAGTCAGGGGGTTTCCTTTTATTTTGCTTCTTTTCTTTTTCCATTTTCTCTTTTTCTTTTGCGTTTTCTTTTTGTACCAAATGAGTTTTGTTTTGAACAAAACTTGGCACATAAATCTAACACAATAAATTGAGATGGAACACAAAGGATGGGGTCAAAAGGAGTTGTCTAACCATTTTTAGAAATTGTAAAGGCCAATTTTAAATGCTGCTAGAGCACTAAATAAACTTCCAAGGACACATGGGAATCCAAAAGAGGTTGGTTCCAACAAGAAAAATAACTAGATTATTTGCCACACTTTGAACATTTTATTTGCATGTTTGAGAAATTTGAATTTTGGACTTTAGTTTGAACTTGAATTTGGATTGCGATTTGGATCAACCGAGGATTAGCAATAGTAAGAGTGGTGAAGTGGCATCATTAGCTGTGGATTATTGTAGCTTAATTATCCGGGCATCACAAGCACCCAATCAATCACTGCATCACCTGCAATCTGGCATGACACGCTAGGTCAGTGCATTGAATGTACTTGCAAGATCACAACAACCAAAAGCATCAAGGCAAGACAACAGCATAGCATTAGCAGATTAATTAACAACTACTATGATGCAAAAGCAACTACTAAGCATGATATGAAACTACTACAAAACTGATAAACAACCATCTCAGATCTCAATAACCATCTCACGCATGGTTAATCGACCAAGAAATATACCATCTCAATCACCTCGTGATCTATATCTCCACATGATCACCGCGTGAACACATCTCCAACTGAATGATCATCCTCAAGATCATCCCAACATCTTCATCAACATCCTACCAAACTGTCACAGCTCATCATATCAACATATTAGTCATACAAAAGTCATTCCCTCACATCAGTGTTGATCGAATGGTGTGACCTAGTACGAACATGTGCCCATGACCGCGGACGCGGCTATCGATAGATTAAACACACACACTCTGCAGAGGTAGCGCACTTTATCCACACCACAGAACCCATGGCCTCGCACTCCCATTCGGGTGGACCAATGGCGTTCCGAAAAAACCGATCTACTGCCATGCCACTCTCCCAGCCACCTCGACCAACTCTCTTATGGGACAAGTCATGGGTGGCCCCGTGCCTACCAAAGGCATCAATAGCCACCGTCGTGCCAAAACAAAAATGGTCCCACACGAGGACAAAAAGGGCCCTATCCAACTATAGGCACACAAGATTATGTCTGCTTACCAGGCTAGGGTACCGCACGCCCATAACCTTCCCTCGTTGGAGGCACCGGTGAGAGGCACAACAATAGACCTCATCAGGGCCTTCCCCACAAAAGGCAAATGTGGTTGCACTAGAAAAAGCTTGTTTTAGTGCCACCTGACCAACTTAATGACGGAATTTATCCCCAAAATATAATAGTGATAACTGATACTCCGCTATCATCTACCAACGTGTAATCCAAGTCATAGCAATATCCAACAAATAATCCAAAGCATAATACCATCATACCAAAGTACTCCGAGGATAACATAACACTACCATCATGGTGAAACCAAGAACAATAATGTTACTACCCCAATAGCAAGAACTAGCTATCCAGCTAAGATGCACATGCAAGCATCATCTCCGAAAATAATACTACAAAGCAACATACCAACTACCATCCTGAAAAAAATCATACTAGCCACTAATAATCCAAAGGCAACATGACATCCAAAGTAATGCTCCTAAATATACTATGAACTTGAAAATAATCATAACATAAGCCACTAATAATCCAAAGGCAACATGTCATCCACATAAGCTGCAAAATGTTAGTCATAGAACTCCAAGCAATAACAAGGCAATAACAAGATCAAAACAACTCCGAGAAATGCCATGACAACTCACAAGTAGCTACAACAATATTTTTAAACAAGTTCAAATAATTTAAACCATGTCACTGCATTACAGTGATGCAAATGGAGGTTGTGGCTTGCCGAGGGTGGAAGGATTCACCGGGAGAAAGTGCGAGCAACTCGCGGAAAGAATCGCTGGAAAACATTCTATGTTGGAGGGGGATGAATAAGCGCGAGGGCAAAATGGTCATTTTCATCATTTTAACACATGGTGAAAATTATTCCATCGGAACGGGCTCGACGAAACGAAGAAGTGGGCTTTGGAATCCCCTCATTTGGAGTTGGGATCAAAAAGTTATGAGGTGTTTTCTGCCAGGGACCTATTTGCAATAAAAATATTTCCAAATAGGGCCTGGACAGAAAAACTGAAAGCACATTAGAAGGGTATATGTTTTCTGTACGCTGAAACGTACTCTGAGCTGAAGCACCAGGGGAATACGCCTTTAGAGAAACGAAAACACACTGAGAGGATTAAGCTTTAGCCATGCGAAAGCGCACTTCACGCGAAGACACCTCCACCGGCCACGCTGGCAAGGGTGGGGCTGGGCTCTATGCGGCTTACAGGTGGGGCCCGCGCCTTGACTTTTCTCCTATGCACCTTTTTCTTCTTCCCCCGACGTGGCGCAGAACAGAGGGAGGGGTCACCGGCGCCGGCAGGATTCCGGCCAACTCCGGCCACCATTTGGGACGCCGCAGCCATCGATGAACTCAGGAGGCTACCGTGCATCCATTCCTGGGTCGCAAGAACACCGAGGAGTGCGGGAGACAGGATGGCCACCGGGACAGAGAGCAACCGCGGCGGTGCTGGATCTTGAAGGAGGTGGCTTCAGGCACTCCGGCGATCAGGTGATGGGCTGAGGAGGATCACCGGAGGTAGAGAGGGGCTCTGGTGGTGGAGAGGAGGAGAGAAAGGGGCTGGCCCGTCAGAATTTGAGAGAGCCAGAGCGGCGGCCATGGGAGGGCAGGGGAGCTCTTGGAGCTTGAAGAAGAGGCTGGGCGGAGCTCGGGGAAGGAGAGGGAGAGGTTGGTGAGCTCAGGGGTCTCGGGGGAGGGCTTATATAGGTGCCAGGAAGGAGGCCGAGCTGTCGTCACCGCAGACACATGGCCGTCGCTGCAGACGCATGGGCAGATGAGCTTCCTCGCCGGAACGCGACGAGAGGGAGTAGAGAGCAGGCTCACGGGACGGAGGGGGCCATGAGGGAGCAGAGGAAATAGACGGGAGGAGTTCGGAGACAAACCGAACACAGTGCGCCCGTGGCACTCGACGTCTAGCTCCGGCGAGGAGGCTTCGAGAGGGGCAGGGGGTCGAGGGTGACGTGAGAAAGGAGGGGAGTCAGGTTGGCACACCCAGACGCGCGGAAACCGTCGATGCCGAGCTGGCCGACGCACAGAACGCGGCCAGCGCTGCCAGAGCGCGTGCACAGACGTGCAAACGACGCGGTCACCACTCTGGCCGGCAAGGAGGGGATGCAAGAGATTGCCATGAGCTTTCTAGTGATGAGTCTCTGCATCACTATGGTTGTGGGAGGAGAAAAATAAGCATAAGAAGCCATAGACAGGTGGGATTCATCAAGAGAAGTTTGCTGCATCAAACTCGGAAAAGCACTGCTTATCAACAGGAAATTGATTGGAGCCAATGGAGTTGTCTAGGAGGTTTATCTATGGAAGGACTACGATCTTGGAGGTTTTGAGGGGATTTGGTGCACAAAATCACCTACTTGCTTTGCAACTGGCATATGGGTCCAGAAACTTAATCAAGATGATGCACTCAGATGGAGTGATGAAATGGGATGCAACTTGGCAAAGCCTAATGATATGGACATATAAATATTCTGTAAAAAAGCTCATACAAAATGGACAAGCCAAAATGGTACTTGCTTCACAGACATCATTTCTATCTAGAAACTTGGAATAATTTTGGTGATCAATTGGCTCAATGAAATGATCCCAAATTGGGTGGAGAGATGTTTTATGGGTAGGAGCATGATCTGGTGATTTATCAGATTTTTTGAAGCAATATAAAATACACTTCCTTCACAACCTGAAAATATTGCCAGAATCAAAGATTTGGTCCTGTGCTCACATAGATGATTGGATGGGGCTGCAATTGGGTGGAGGGGGTTAGTATGAGCACATGAAGGAGTGTGTAAAAGTTCAACTCATTTGGATACTCCTAGCTAGTACTTCCTTCACAAAGCCTTCTGTCTGACAGAAACTTTGAAAAAATCACTGAGGAAGATTGACTAGGAAAATGATGCTGAATTTGTGCATGAGGCAATTATTTGGACATAAAAGAATGCCCAAGGAGTTTGGGAGCAACTAGGAAAAGATAAATGACACTTCCTTCAGAAAGTGCCATTTAGGACATAATAGGAAATGGATGATTGGGGAATTATTTTTGATGTTTGGGCATATTTGAGCAATATATGACCCAAAGGAATTATGAGAATTATTTGGGAATTTTTGGATGAATAAAAATATAGGTTGCTTCACAACTTAGGGCGGATAGGGTTATTCCTTGAATAGAAAAAGGAATATTCCCTAGAAAAGAATTTTAGGGTTTGGTCAAGGAGGGAAGTGACATGATCTTTGTCACGCCCAATATGCGACCCTATCCAAAAGGAACTCGAAGGTCCCACCAAGGATAGACCCGCATATTGAAACGCTTTTGCAAGGTGGATATCATTACATCAACATTACATAATAGATGGGGATACATACAAGAGGCATACAATGCCACACGAATACAACATCATATTACATAAGAGCACCATCCGACTACTGATGAAACACAAACAGAAACTCAAACGACATCCACCCTGCTAGCCCAGGCTGCCGACCTGGAACCTATCCCCTGATCAAAGAAGAAGCAGAAGAAGAACTCCAAAACAAGCAAACATCGCTCTCGCGGCATGATCATCGCATAACCTGTACCTTCAACTGTTGTTGTAGTAATCTGTGAGCCACAAGGACTCAGCAATCCCATTACCATGGGTATCAAGACTAGCAAAGCTTAATGGGAAAGGAAGGGGTAAAGTGGTGAGGTTGCAGCATCGACTAAGCATGATATGGTGGCTAACATACGCAAATGAGAGCGAGAAGAGAAACAAATGAACGGTCGTGAAGCTAGCAATGATCAAGAGGTGATCCTGAACTCCTACTTATGTCAAGTATATCCCAAAACCGTGTTCACTTCCCGGACTCCGCCGAAAAGTGACCATCACGGCTACACACACGGTTGATGCATTTTAATTCGGATCTGGTGTCAAGTTATCTACAACCGGACATTAACAAATTCCCATCTGCCACATAACCGCGGGCATGGCTCTCGAAAGTTTAAACCCTGCAGGGGTGTCCCAACTTAGCCCATGATAAGCTCTCGCGATCAACGAAGGATATTCCTTCTCCCAGGAAGACCCGATCAGTCTCGGAATCCCAGTTTACAAGACCTTTCGACAATGGTAAAACAAGACCAGCAAAGCCGCCCGGATGTGCCGACAAATCCCGATAGGAGCTGCACATATCTCGTTCTCAGGGCACACCGGATGAGCCAGACGTCGGGTTGGCATAGACCCTGGTTGTCCAGGGGTCGCCAGACATCGCTCGGTTCGGACCAGCACTTAGAGAAGCACTGGCCCGGGGGGGGGCTAAAATAAAGATGATCCTCGGGTTGGCTGACCCAAGGGAAAGGTATAGGTGGTGGTGAGGCAAATGGTAAAACCAAGATTGGGCCTTGCTGGAGGAGTTTTATTCAAAGCGAACTGTCAAGGGGGTCCCATAAATCACCCGACCGCATAAGGAACGCAAAATCCGGGAACACAACATCGGTATGACGGAAACTAGGGCGGCAAGAGTGGAACAAAACACCAGGCATAAGGCCGAGCCTTCCACCCTTTACCAAGTATATAGATGCATTAATTAAATAAGAGATATTGTGATATCCCAACATAACCCTGTCCACCATGGAGCAATCTTCAACTTCACCTGCAACTAACAATGCTATAAGAGGGGCTGAGCAAAGCGGTAACATAGCCAAACAACGGTTTGCTAGGAAGGGTGTCAAAGGTTAGAGGTTCATTGCAATTTGGGGAGTCTTAAGGAACAAGTGATAGGAAGCGCAGCATAGCGATAGAACGAAGCAACTAGCATGGCAATGATAGTAGTGAGATCCAAGGTGGCGGTCATCTTGCCTGAAATCCCGCAAGGAAGAAGAACGAGTCCATGAAGAAGACGAACGGGAGTAGTCGAACGAATCCTCACAATCGAAACATTACCGGAACTAAGAAGCAACACCGGAAAGAAACAAACAACATGGTAAATGCACATGCATAAACATGGCATGATGCACAAACAAGTATGATGCATGTCCGATTTAAAAAGGTATGGCATGGCAAAGTGCAACAAACAATACTACAAGTTAAGTGGAACTCAATATGCAACGAGTTGCATATTGACGAAACACCACATTCGAGTTATTTAGTTCGCTCTCGGTTATGTACTCATCAATATAAAATGTTGTTAAACAAGGCAAGAGGTGAAACAAAAGTAAACTAACTATTTAGGCAAGTTTAAATGAGGCCAGAACAACAAACAACAATTCCGGAAAATCCCCATATGCATATTTCAAATTTGGTACTGTTCTGCCCTAACACATATTTTATTGTTGTTAAACAGGAAAATAAAGTGCAGCATGTTATTCTATGCATTTTTCTGCCCCAAATACATATAAATTTTATTAAAATCGAAGCTACGGTTATTTAGTTATGAAATAGACCATTTAACATGTGATTTATGCAAATTAATGCAAACAGCAATTTTAAATATTTTTAACATGGATGAAGGTTGCATATTGTGAAACTAGATGAAATTCTGAGCATTCTACATATATAAAGTATTTGCATATGATGCACAGTTAATTAAGCATGAGCATTTTAAAATGATGGCAATTTTCTGAAAATATGCATGATAAAGAATAAATGCTAAAACGCATGGAACAGGAAAAAAAACATGCACGGCCAAATTGCAGCACTCTGCAGCGACCCAGGAGGTCTTGGCCCGAGTGAGCGTTGAGTGTGCAAAAGTAACAGGAAAACAGAGCAAAAACGGGGCCGACTGGGATTTGATCCCACGACCTCCTACGTAGAGGAGCAAAGCGCTGACCAGCTTGCTTGACCAAGCGTTTGTGATACAAAAAGCTCCCTGGATCTATTGAGCTATCTTACAGCAGGTCGAGCTTGGCCATGGCTGCACGGGGCAACTGGCATCGACTGCAGCGACCAAATGCGGAGGCCTCTGCAGCAACAGAGAAGCGGCTGGGGTGCCGAAATAAGTGGAGGGTGCTGCTAGCCTGCTACGCGAACCACGGAGCAACACCGGGGCATGCGCGTGCATGTGTGGAGGCGCTGAGTGTAGGTGCTCGCGTGCGCAAAACTCAGAGATCAAGGTCATGGCGTACATGATTCAGTAGGTGGAAGCATTCGTGCGTGCGCTGGCGCTGGCGGGTGTCCGCGCGAGTGAGGTGGGCATGAGCAGGACTCCATCTCAGACATGGGGAAGACGATGATCGAAGGCGCGCGATGGTGTTCCGTGGCTGCTGCACGTGCATGCTTCGGTCTTGCGTGTGCGAGGGCGAACAGAGAGGATCGAGCGTGTGCGGGAGTGTGAAGGAGCATGCGAGGTGAGATTCCGAAACTCGTCCATGGCTGATATGAAATTGGCGACTCGGGAAGACGACTACGACAACAGAATTGAACCGGAGAGAGAGATGGGGAGGAGCGGGGCTTCACCGTGGGGGTGCTGCTGGAGTCGTACGAGGTCGACGACGGTCGGAGGATGTGCTGGTCGCCGGTGTTCATGACGTAGAGGAGGCAGAGGAAGAAGACGAACACATGGACGTGGACGACGGCGTGGAGGTGATCCAGTCCAGCCACCCATCAGAATCGGTCGGGGACGAAGACGTGGTGCAGGAGGACATGTCGAAGACGAGCTTAAGGCCCTCCGGCCACGAGAACGACGACGGACGTCGATGGTTTAACTCTCTGCTCTCGGTGCTCTGATTTGAGGAAGAAGAAGCAGAGGGAAGGGAAAGAGGTGGCGGCGGCGAGAGGGAAAGAGGGAAACCCTAGGAGGGCTCGGACGCCAAGAGGAGTTAAATAGGGGTGCGGGCGCGGCTGGCTCAGCCACCGTGGCCATGTGCCTCGCTCGGCTGTGCGAGTTACTGAGAGAGAGAGAGAAAGAGAAAGAGAACGATCGAGGTGGAAGAGAGGAGCGGACTGGTGAGGCTGGCAGGCGGGCCCGACGAAGTGAAAACTGTGCCAGCGTGGGAATTTTACCAGGAGGAGGGAGAGATGGGCGTCCAGGTGGGCTTGGCTCCGGCCCGGCTGGCTATGGGGATGGTTTTGTTGTGGGCTGCGCTGCACTCCCTCCCCCTCTGTTTTCTTCTTCTCTGATTTAATAAACCCGGGAATTTGAAGAAATGACCAGAGAGGTAGGAGTTGAATTAGGAAGGGAAAAACATATTCCTGGAGAACTGTAATATGCACAAATTAAATTAAATGCTCTGGCAATTTTTAGAGACTGCAAATTCAAACAAGTTTGAAAATAATTCAAGCTTGAATAAATCCTTAGCCCAACCAAAACACTTCCAAAAGACTTGAAAATGGGAGGAAGTGGTCTTGGCATGGCGTAGGGAATATAGAAATATAGTGAACATTAATCTGGAGCAGAAAATGCCACTAGAGAAATAATTGAAAGAAAGGGAAAAGGAGATGTATGGATGGGATAGAAACTTGGGTGAACTTGATGAACGGTTGCTGGTGTGTGCATGGTGCAAAAGGAGAGGTGGAGATAAGAAGAAGAGGAGTTCACCCAAGATCACACAACAAAACTTGAATATGCGAGCCAAGACATGATGCAAGAAGCAAAATGTGACAATGGCACAATGTAGCATAACAAGTGAGATGAGCATGGTGCAACAAGCAAAGATATGACAAAGCACTCAACATGAGCATGGCATAAACATATAGGAATGAAATATGCAAAAATAATTATGATAATGCAACAAACATAATAAACACACGTCAACAACTAAAATAAAGGAAGGCATCTGGAGCATCAAACTCGGGGCGTTACAACTCTCCTCCACTAACAAGAGATCTCGTCCCGAGATCTTAGGAACGAGACGGAAGAGAAAGAGGATGAGGTGAAATAAGAGCGCAAGAGAAAAGATGAACCAAGTCGAGAGCACTCGGGTAGAAAGAGGAACGGCTAATATGACGAGAATCAAATGCTCATGGAAACAAGATAGACACTGAAACCACTCCGGTTAGAACAAGATAGAAAATGAAAGATGGCATGACCTTCACAATGCCTCCGGTAGAATTAAAATAGTGGAATGAAAAGAACGGATAAGAGAACAACAAATTTCACCACGAATGAATTAGATAGCCTCCTTAGAAGAAAAGATTTAATGAGGTTGCTGAGAATATCAACAACAGAAAATAAGTTTGTTGTGGACTTATGGAAAATCCTCTCAAATTTGAGGTGAAACTGTGCCACAAGCAAATGCTTGAATATCTGGGAATAACGAAGAAAAGCAAAACTCCACTTGAAGAGAATACGGAGAATTAATTGCACTTCGAGATGCGAGAAAAATAGATACTTGAACTCCACCAACAAAATCTTGATGAACTCTTGAAGAATGAGTTAAATCATGAAGAACCACCATGAAGAACTCCGGTGACAAAAGATGATGAGATAGGAATGAAGGATGAAAAGAATAATACTAAAGCCTGCGATGATTTAGATGGGGGTTCCGACGAAATGGCCGAGGAAATTTTGAACTCCGGGAAAGAAAAGATGGATACACTTGGAACTAGAATTTATTCACCAAGAACAAACTCCCAAGGAAGGGATTACTCACTTGGATGAAATAAGAATAAGATTTATTGTATGCTTATCCTTCATCAAATTAAATTGATGACAAGCAATGGATTTTGCATACTACTTATTCTTCTTGAAAAGGTTTAAGGGGGGTTATAGCCCAAAACTTGAGAAAGTCTTCATGAATCACCGATAGGATTGAAAGAACAAATGAATTAAAATGATAAACAAGGAAAAAGAATCTTGAGCGAACGCGTAAGAATTCAAAAAAAATGACTGACGAAAAAGACTAAATCACCGGAAGAATTAGAAGAGCAAATAAGCTAGAGGGGATTTAGATGCAAAAGAACAAAGAGATCACGAGTAGATTAAAGAGCACTTGAACGAAGCACCGGGATAATTGGATAATGGTAGCTGAAATGTGGGGACAAAGAATTCTTCTTGAACTATGGCCTCCGGTGAAAAGAAATGGAAAAACAACTCCTGACATACTCCGGATGGGTAAGAAAAGAATATCTGACAAATGGAATAATTTGAGACGATAGCATGAAACTAGAACCACGAAAATTCGAGATAACGGACAAGATTTAGAGGAAAAATTCTTCTTCGGTCTTCAAATGACGACGAGAAACACCACCAAAATTTACAGAGATACTCTAGGAGAACGAAAAAGCGAAGGGGTTGAGGCAACAATGAAAGAATTTGAACGAGATCTTGGAGAACATCTGATTTATGAATTCCATTCTTACATCACACTTGAAAAGAATTTGGAATGGCTCCGGAATAATTAGAAGAGCCAGGTAAGATCCTGGGAAAAGACCTGTGGGTTAGGGCCCACAAAAGAGAAAACACCGTTGGAAAGGGATGTTGAACAGATAGATGATGCACCGGAACAATTGAAATACTTGAATGAGGTGACAACCTCGAATTAAATCACACACAGACGAATCTCCTGAGATGTCTTGAGCACTCCGGAAGGATAAATTGGTGAGAGGCGAACGAGCAGGGAAAACACTTGAGCCGAGGAAAAGAATATAATCACTACCGCAAATTAGAATTGAAACCACCGGAGAAGAAAAAGAGATGAAGAATGTCCACCGAGACGAGGATTCACCGGTTGAAATGATTGAGGAAAGACTGAAGAGGCTCCGTACGAATGAAATTGATGCTCGAAAGAGACTCAAGCTCCAGGAAGAAGAGGGTGGGAGGGCGGGAAAACAAAGGCAACTTGGAAGGGGGAAAACCAATGAATAACTAGAAGAGAAAACACCGGTTGAAAACATTGAGGAAAGAAAGCAAAGACTTCGCACGAGTAGGATGAATACTCGATTACGGACTCTAACTCCGAGATGAAAAGGGTGGGCGGGTGGGAAAAGAAAACAACTAAGGATTGAACTTGGCAACGATGAAGAGGCTCGAGTCAACTTGACGAGAAATGCACCGGATGAAAAGAGCTGAGAACCAACGCTCGGGAAACCAACTGCGTGAACCTAAAGAAAAATTGAAGGGGAAGAGTAGTAAGTCAAAACACCTACGTCAAGATTCCTCACCAGAGCGACGAAGGGGCTGAGGAGTAAAAAGAATTCCTACTCTCCGATATAACTAGACTCCGAAAACATTTTTCTTCTAGACTCGACAACGGCCAAAACTACACGATCAATCAAGGGGGGCTCCTAGGGTCGGTCGAGGCTCTGATACCAACTTGTCACGCCCAATATGCGACCCTATCCAAAAGGAACTCGAAGGTCCCATCAAGGATAGACCCGCATATTGAAACGCTTTTGCAAGGTGGATATCATTACATCAACATTACATAATAGATGGGGATACATACAAGAGGCATACAATGCCACACGAATACAACATCATATTACATAAGAGCACCATCCGACTACGGATGAAACACAAACAGAAACTCAAACGACATCCACCCTGCTAGCCCAGGCTGCCGACCTGGAACCTATCCCCTGATCGAAGAAGAAGCAGAAGAAGAACTCCAAAACAAGCATACATCGCTCTCGCGGCATGATCATCGCATAACCTGTACCTGCAACTGTTGTTGTAGTAATCTGTGAGCCACGAGGACTCAGCAATCCCATTACCATGGGTATCAAGACTAGCAAAGCTTAATGGGAAAGGAAGGGGTAAAGTGGTGAGGTTGCATCAGCGACTAAGCATGATATGGTGGCTAACATACGCAAATGAGAGCGAGAAGAGAAACAAATGAACGGTCGTGAAGCTAGCAATGATCAAGAGGTGATCCTGAACTCCTACTTACGTCAAGTATATCCCAAAACCGTGTTCACTTCCCGGACTCCGCCGAAAAGTGACCATCACGGCTACACACACGGTTGATGCATTTTAATTCGGATCTGGTGTCAAGTTGTCTACAACCGGACATTAACAAATTCCCATCTGCCACATAACCGCGGGCATGGCTCTCGAAAGTTTAAACCCTGCAGGGGTGTCCCAACTTAGCCCATGATAAGCTCTCGCGATCAACGAAGGATATTCCTTCTCCCAGGAAGACCCGATCAGGCTCGGAATCCCGGTTTACAAGACCTTTCGACAATGGTAAAACAAGACCAGCAAAGCCGCCCGGATGTGCCGACAAATCCCGATAGGAGCTGCACATATCTCGTTCTCAGGGCACACCGGATGAGCCAGACGTCGGGTTGGCATAGACCCTGGTTGTCCAGGGGGTGCCAGACATCGCTTGGTTCGGACCAGCACTTAGAGAAGCACTGGCCCGGGGGGGGGGGGCTAAAATAAAGATGATCCTCGGGTTGGCCGACCCAAGGGAAAGGTATAGGTGGTGGTGAGGCAAATGGTAAAACCAAGATTGGGCCTTGCTGGAGGAGTTTTATTCAAAGCGAACTGTCAAGGGGGTCCCATAAATCACCCGACCGCATAAGGAACGCAAAATCCAGGAACACAACATCGGTATGACGGAAACTAGGGCGGCAAGAGTGGAACAAAACACCAGGCATAAGGCCGAGCCTTCCACCCTTTACCAAGTATATAGATGCATTAATTAAATAAGAGATATTGTGATATCCCAACATAACCCTGTCCACCATGGAGCAATCTTCAACTTCACCTGCAACTAACAATGCTATAAGAGGGGCTGAGCAAAGCGGTAACATAGCCAAACAACGATTTGCTAGGAAGGGTGTCAAAGGTTAGAGGTTCATTGCAATTTGGGGAGTCTTAAGGAACAAGTGATAGGAAGCGCAGCATAGCGATAGAACGAAGCAACTAGCATGGCAATGATAGTAGTGAGATCCAGGGTGGCGGTCATCTTGCCTGAAATCCCGCAAGGAAGAAGAACGAGTCCATGAAGAAGACGAACGGGAGTAGTCGAACGAATCCTCACAATCGAAACATTACCGGAACTAAGAAGCAACACCGGAAAGAAACAAACAACATGGTAAATGCACATGCATAAACATGGCATGATGCACAAACAAGTATGATGCATGTCCGATTTAAAAAGGCATGGCATGGCAAAGTGCAACAAACAATACTACAAGTTAAGTGGAACTCAATATGCAACGAGTTGCATATTGACGAAACACCACATTCGAGTTATTTAGTTCGCTCTCGGTTATGTACTCATCAATATCAAATGTTCTTAAACAAGGCAAGAGGTGAAACAAAAGTAAACTAACTATTTAGGCAAGTTTAAATGAGGCAGGAACAACAAACAACAATTCCGGAAAATCCCCATATGCATATTTCAAATTTGGTACTGTTCTGACCTAAAACATATTTTATTGTTGTTAAACAAGAAAACAAAGTGCAGCATGTTATTCTATGCATTTTTCTGCTCCAAATACATATAAAGTTTATTAAAATCGAAGCTACGGTTATTTAGTTATGAAATAGACCATTTTAGCATGTGATTTATGCAAATTAATGCAAACAGCAATTTTAAATATTTTTAACATGGATGAAGGTTGCATATTGTGAAACTAGATGAAATTCTAAGCATTCTACATATATAAAGTATTTGCATATGATGCACAGTTAATTAAGCATGAGCATTTTAAAATGATGGCAATTTTCTGAAAATATGCATGATAAAGAATCAATGCTAAAACGCATGGAACAGGAAAAAAACACGCGCGGCAGAATTGCAGCACTCTGCAGCGGTCCAGGAGGTCTTGGCCCGAGTGAGCACTGAGTGTGCAAAAGTAACAGGAAAACAGAGCAAAAACGGGGCCGGCTAGGATTTGATCCCACGACCTCCTGCGTAGGGGAGCAAAGGGCTGACCAGCTTGCCTGACCAAGCGTTTGTGATACAAAAAGCTCCCTGTATCTATTGAGCTATCTTCCAGCAGGTCGAGCTTGGCCATGGCTGCACGGGGCAACCGGCGTCGACTGCAGCGACCAAAGGCGGCGGCCTCTGCAGCAACAGAGAAGCGGCTGGGGTGCGGAAATAGGTGGAGGGTGCTGCTAGCCTACTACGCGAACCACGGAGCAACGCCGGGGCATGCGCGTGCATGTGTGGAGGCGCTGAGTGTAGGTGCTCGCGTGCGCAAAACTCAGAGATCAAGGCCATGGCGTACATGATTCAGTAGGCGGAAGCATTCGTGCGTGCGCTGGCGCTGGCGAGTGTCCGCGCGAGTGAGGTGAGCATGAGCAGGAGCCCATCTCAGACATGGGGAAGACGACGACCGAAGCCGCGCGGTGGTGTTCTGCGGCTGCTGCGCGTGCATGCTTCGGTCTTGCGTGGGCGAGGGCGAACAGAGAGGATCGAGCGCGTGCGGGAGTGTGCAGGAGCATGCGAGGTGAGATTCCGAAACTCGTCCATGGCTGATATGAAATCGGCGACTCGGGAAGGCGACTACGACGACAGAATTGAACCGGAGAGAGAGATGGGGAGGAGCGGGGCTTCACCATGGGGGTGCTGCTGGAGTCGTACAAGGTCGACGACGGTCAGAGGATGCGCTGGTCGCCGGTGTTCATGACGTAGAGGAGGCAGAGGAAGAAGACGAACACATGGACGTGGACGACGGCGTGGAGGCGATCCAGTCCAGCCACCCATCAGAATCGGTCGGGGACGAAGACGTGGTGCAGGAGGACATGTCGAAGATGAGCTTAAGGCCCTCCGGCCACGAGAACGACGACGGACGTTGATGGTTTAACTCTCTGCTCTCGGTGCTCTGATTTGAGGAAGAAGAAGCAGAGGGAAGGGAAAGAGGTGGCGCGGCGAGAGGGAAAGAGGGAAACCCTAGGAGGGCTCGGACACCAAGAGGAGTTAAATAGGGGTGCGGGCGCGGCTGGCTCAGCCACCGTGGCCATGTGCCTCGCTCAGTTGTGCGAGTTACTGAGAGAGAGAGAAAGAGAAAGAGAACGATCGAGGTGGAAGAGAGGAGCGGACTGGTGAGGCTGGCAGGCGGGCCCGACGAAGTGAAAACTGTGCCAGCATGGGAATTTTACCAGGAGGAGGGAGAGATGGGCGTCCAGGTGGGCTTGGCTCCGGCCCGGCTGGCTATGGGGATGGTTTTGTTGTGGGCTGCGCTGCACTCCCTCCCCCTCTGTTTTCTTCTTCTCTGATTTAATAAACCTGGGAATTTGAAGAAATGACCAGAGAGGTAGGAGTTGAATTAGGAAGGGAAAAACATATTCCTGGAGAACTGTAATATGCACAAATTAAATTAAATGCTCTGGCAATTTTTAGAGACTGCAAATTCAAACAAGTTTGAAAATAATTCAAGCTTGCATAAATTCTTAGCCCAACCAAAACACTTCCAAAAGACTTGAAAATGGGAGGAGGTGGTCTTGGCATGGCGTAGGGAATATAGAAATATAGTGAACATTAATCTGGAGCAGAAAATGCCACTAGAGAAATAATTGAAAGAAAGGGAAAAGGAGATGTATGGATGGGATAGAAACTTGGGTGAACTTGATGAACGGTTGCTGGTGTGTGCATGGTGCAAAAGGAGAGGTGGAGATAAGAAGAAGAGGAGTTCACCCAAGATCACACAACAAAACTTGAATATGCGAGCCAAGACATGATGCAAGAAGAAAAATGTGACAATGGCACAATGCAGCATAACAAGTGAGATGAGCATGGTGCAACAAGCAAAGATATGACAAAGCACTCAACATGAGCATGGCCTAAACATATAGGAATGAAATATGCAAAAATAATTATGATAATGCAACAAACATAATAAACACACGTCAACAACTAAAATAAAGGAAGGCATCTTGAGCATCGGACTCGGGGCGTTACAATCTTGGCAAGGTTTTGAGAATGAGGAGCCGATTTGGAGGGGGAAACGAGGATGATTTCCCAGGTGGCAAGGCCACAGAACCACTCCAAAAAGAAAAACAAAGCAAAAACGAAATAAATCAATAGAAAAAGAAAAGGGCCAAAAGTGAGGCTGTTACATAGCCTGCCAAGTAGGCAAGCCCCTGCGTGGTGGCATGCAGATCTTCGTGAAGATCCTGCCACCACTCCAGCGCAGCGGCTAGAGCCAGTCAGCTTGGCGCTGCATGCCGTGTCATCTTTGATGCATGTCAAGACGGGGTGAGGCGATGACGGACGGGACGGGTTTTGTTTCCGTCCCTGAAAGTTATGGGGGGCACATAAGCAGCGCATTTAATGCATTTGTCCTATAATGTCAGTGATATGCACAAACACTTTAGCAGCTTTACACCTCTTGTGTGCCTATTTGCCAGTGTGGTAGCCCCTTAGTATAAAAGGAGGCCCAAGGCATACTGGAGAGGGATTAGAACTATTCAAACTGGGCGTGCATAGCAGCTAGTCAAAGTTCAAGAACACTAAATATACACTCAAAGCAGGACTAGGGGTTTACGCTTCTCAGCGGCCCGAACCTGGGTAAAAATCCATTGATCGCTGGACCTGCTCTTTGCGGACCCCTTTCTCCCTGGTAACCATAGAAGGGATCCAAGTGACCCCATAGGTGTCATTTCCCCGACATCTTTGGCGTGCCAGGTAGGGGACGGAGGTTGTACAAACTTGGTCTACCATTAGTGCGCCAGTTTCTTCATCACCATGGCTCCCAAGAAGAAGACAATCACGACGATCGGTTCCTCTGGGGCTGATCTGCCCGTGCTAACACGAACGAGCGACGGGGTAGACGCTGGTGGCGGTGCAGTCAAGAGCACCCATGCCATTCTGGTACTAGGAGCCAGGCGAGCGGCATTGTCTGCAGCCGCGATGACGATCTGTGCGCCGCCGCATCCAAGGACGGAGTCGTGCTACCTCCAAGGGTAGGAAGATGACCCTGCCGGCGCATGCACCATGGTCCTCCCAGGTCGTGCGCGACGAGCAGCGCTGCGACATTGGCAACCAAGGCGTCGACACGGCATGGGCCCTAAGCATCATTCTCAAGATGCGCAAGGCCGATATGCACGCCCAGATGCTGGTGAAAACGGCGCGCGGCCGCAAAACCGTGATGGAGCTCCTTCTAACATAGTTAGAAGTCTGAGCACCTCCTGTTCCTCGCGCTTGTCACTGCCACCCATGCGAGCGGAGGCGTTGGCATGAGCACAACTACTTGATACGTCCAGATTCCATCATGCTTTTATATCAATATTTATTGCATTATGGGCTGTTATTACACATTATATATCAATACTTATGGCTATTTTCTCTTATTTTATAAGGTTTACCATGAAGAGGGGGAATGCCGACAGCTGGAATTCTGGTTCAAAAAGGAGCAAACATTGGAAACCTATTCTGCACTGCTCCAAAAGACCTGAAACTCCACGAAACTTATTTTTGGAATTAATAAGAATTATTGAGCGGAAGAAACACCTCAGGGGGCCCACACCCTGGCCAGGAGGGTGGGAAGCGCACCCACCCCTACTGGGCGCGCCCCCCTGTCTCTTGGGCCCCCTGGTGGCCCTCCGGTGTCCATCTTCTGCTATATGATGGCTTTTACCCTGAAAAAAATTGTGGGCAAGCTTACGGGATGAAACTCCGCCGCCACGGGGCGGAACCTTGGCGAAACCAATCTAGAGCTCCGGCAGAGCTGTTCTGCCGGGGACACTTCCCTCCGGGAGGGGGAAATCATCACCATCATCATCACCAACGATCCTCCCATCGGGAGGAGGTCAATCTCCATCAACATCTTCACCAGCACCATCTCCTATCAAACCCCATTCCATCTCTTGTATCCAATCTTGTATCCAAAACCACAAATTGGTACCTGTGGGTTACTAGTAGTGTTGATTACTCCTTGTAGTTGATGCTAATTGGTTTACTTGGTGGAAGATCATATGTTCATATCCTTAATGCATATTATTACACCTATGATTATGAACATGAATATGCTTTGTGAGTAGTTACATTTGTTCCTGAGGACATGGGTGAAGTCTTGCTATTAGTAGTGATGTAAATTTGGTATTCGTTCGATATTTTGATGAGATGTATGTTGTCTTTCCTCTAGTGGTGTTATGTGAACGTCGACTACATGACACTTCACCATTATTTGGGCCTAGTGGAAGGCATTGGGAAGTAATAAGTAGATGATGGGTTGCTAGAGTGACAGAATCTTAAACCCTAGTTTATGTGTTGCTTCGTAAGTTGCTGATTTGGATCCATATGTTTAATGCTGTGGTTAGGTTTACCTTTATACTTCTTTTGTACTTGTGGATGCTTGCAATAGGGGTTAATCATAAGTGGGATGCTTGTCCAAGTAAGGGCAGTACCCAAGCACCGATCCACCCACATATCAAATTATCAAAGTATCGAACGTGAATCATATGAGCGTGATGAAACTAGATTGACGATAATTCCCATGTCTCGTCGGGAGCGCTTTTCTCATTATAAGAAATTGTCCAGGCTTGTCCTTTGCTACAAAAAGGATTGGGACACCTTGCTGCACTTTATTTACTTTCATTGCTTGTTACTCGTTACAATTTATCTTATCACAAAATTATCTATTACCTACAATTTTCGTGCTTGCAGTGAAAACCTTACTAAAAACCGCTTATCATTTCCTTGTGCTCCTCGTTGGGTTCGACACTCTTACTTATCGAAAGGACTACGATAGATCCCCTACACTTGTGGGTCATCAAGACTCTTTTCTGGCGCCGTTGCCGGGGAGTGTAGCGCTTTTGGTGAGTGGAACTTGGTAAGGAAACATTTATATAGTGTGCTGAAATTTTATGTTACTTGTCACTATGGAAACTAATCCTTTGAGGGGCTTGTTTGGGGCATCTTCGCCCCGACCAGTAGAGAAAAGAGTTGCTCCTCAACCTACTGAACTTACTGAAAATCTTCACTTTGAAATTCCTTCGGGTATGATAGAGAAACTGCTAGCTAATCCATTTGCAGGAGATGGAACATTGCATCCCGATTTACACCTTATCTTTGTGGATGAAGTTTGTGGATTATTTGAGCTTGCAGGTATTCCCGATGATGTTGTCAGAAGGAAGGTCTTCCCTTTATCTTTGAAGGGATATGCATTGACATGGTATAGGCTATGTGATGATACGGGATCTTGGAATTATAAATGATTGAAGTTGGAATTTCACCAGAAGTTCTACCCTATGCATCTTGTTCATCGTGATCGTAATTACATATATAATTTTTGGCCTCGCGAAGGAGAAAGCATCGCTCAAGCTTGGAGGAGGCTTAAGTCAATGTTATATTCATGCCCCAATCATGAGCTCTCCAGAGAAATGATTATTCAAAAAATTTATGCTCGGCTTTCTCTCAATGATCGCACTATGCTCGATACTTCCGATGCTGGTTCTTTTATGCTGAAGACTATTGAATTCAAATGGGACTTATTGGAAAGAATTAAACGTAACTCTGAAGATTGGGGTTCCGACGATGGTAAGGAGTCAGATATGACACCTAAGTTTGATTGTGTTAAATCTTTTATGGATAATGATGCTTTTCGTGGATTTAGCGCTAAATATGGACTTGACTCTGAAATAGTAGCTTCTTTCTGTGAATCTTTTGCTACTCATGTTGATCTCCCTAAGGAGAAGTGGTTTAAATATAATCCTCCCATTGAACTAAAAGTAGCTGCACCTATAACAGTTGGAGAAAAAACTATTACTTATAATGATCCTATTGTTCCTACTACTTATGTTGAGAAACAACCTTTTCCTGTTAGAATGAAGGATCATGCTAAAGCTTCAACTGTTGTTCGTAAGAGTAATACTAGAACTTATACACCTCCTGAGCAAATTAAAGTTGAACCTAGTATTGGTATGGTTAAAGATCTCTTGGATGATAATTTAGATGGGCATGCCATTTATTTCTATGATGAAGCTACTAATATTGCAAAACCAGATGCTAAAATACATAGACCCGTTGTAGGCATGCCTGTTATTTCTGTTAAAATAGGAGATCATTGTTATCATGGCTTATGTGATATGGGTGCTAGTGCTAGTGCAATACCCTATGACTTATATAAAGAGATTATGCACGATATTACACCCGCTGAGTTGGAAGATATTGATGTTACAATTAAGCTTGCAAATAGAGATACTATTAAACCTTTTGGGATTGTTAGAGATGTTGAAGTCTTGTGTGGGATGGTCAAATACCCTGCTGATTTTCTTGTTCTTGGTTATCCACAAGATGACTTTAGTCCCATTATATTTGGTAGACCCTTCTTGAACACTGTTAATGCTAAGATTGATTGCAAAAAGGATGTTGTTACGATTGGCTTGGATGATATGACTCATGAATTTAATTTTGCTAAATTTCATAGACAACCCCGTGATAAAGAATTACCTAGTAAAGATGAAATAATTGGTCTTGCTTCTATTTCCGTGCCTCCTACTGATCCGTTAGAACAATATTTGCTATACCATGAAAATGATATGCTTATTAATGAAAGATGGGAAATAGAGGAAGTATTCCTTCAGCAGGTTCCTACCTTGAAACACAACTTACCTATTGAAATCCTAGTGGATCCTCCTCCACCCAAGGCTGATCCCGTGTTTGAGCTTAAACCATTACCTGGTAATCTTAAATATACTTATCTTGATGAAAAGAAGATATATCCTATTATTATTAGTGCTAACCTTTCAGAGCAGGAAGAGGAAAGATTATTGAAAACTCTGAAGAAGCACCGTGCTGCTATTGGATATACTCTGGATGATCTTAAGGGCATTAGTCCTACTTTATGCCAACACAAAATTGAAGTGGAAAAAGATGCCAAACGAGTCAGAGATCCTCAACAAAGATTAAATCCTAAGATGAAAGAAGTGGTAAGGAATGAGATAGTAAAGCTCCTCGAGGCAGGTATAATTTATCCCGTTGCTGATAGTGAATGGGTAAGCCATGTCCATTGTGTCCCTAAAAAGGGAGGTATTACTGTTGTTTCTAAGGATAAAGATGAATTTATTCCTCAAAGAATTATTACAAGTTATAGGATGGTAATTGATTTCTGTAAATTAAATAAAGCTGCTAAGAAAGATCATTACCCTTTATCTTTTATTGATCAAATGCTAGAAAGACTATCCAAACATACACATTTCTGCTTTCTAGATTGTTATTCTGGTTTCTCTCAAATACCTGTGTCAGCGGAAGATCAACCAAAAACTACTTTTACTTGCCCTTTCGGTACTTTTGCTTATAGACGTATGCCTTCTGGTTTATGCAATGCACCTGCTACCTTTCAAAGATGCATGTTGGCTATATTCTCTGACTTTTGTGAAAAGATTTGTGAGGTATTCATGGATGATTTCTCCGTTTATGGATCCTCTTTTGACGATTGCTTGAGCAACCTTGATCGAGTTTTGCAGAGATGCGAAGACCTAGTCTCATCTTGAATTGGGAAAAGTGCCACTTTATGGTTAATGAAGGCATTGTCTTGGGGCACATGATCTCTGAGAGAGGTATTGAAGTTGATAAAGCTAAAGTCGATGCTATTGAAAAGATGCCATGTCCCAAGGACATAAAAGGTATAAGAAGTTTCCTTGGTCATGCCGTTTTTTATAGGAGGTTCATTAAGGACTTCTCTAAAATCTCTAGGCCTCTAACTAATTTATTGCAAAAATATATTCCTTTTGTCTTTGATGATGATTGTGTAGAAGCATTTGAAATACTTAAGAAAGCTTTGATCACTGCACCTATTGTTCAGCCACCTGATTGGAATTTACCTTTTGAAATTATGTGTGATGCTAGTGATTATGCTGTAGGTGTTGTTCTAGGGCAAAGAGTTGATTAGAAATTTAATGTTATCCAGTATGCTAGTAAGACTCTTGATACTGCCCAAAGAAATTATGCTACTACTGAAAAAGAATTCTTAGCAATTGTGTTTGCATGTGATAAGTTTAGACCTTATATTGTTGATTCCAAAGTTACTATTCACACTGATCATGCTGTTATTAAATATCTTATGGAAAATAAAGATGCTAAGCCTAGACTCATTAGATGGGTTCTCTTGCTCCAAGAATTTGATTTGCATATTATTGATAGAAAGGGAGCTGAGAACCCCGTTGCAGACAACTTGTTTAGGTTAGAGAATCTTCTTGATGACCCACTGCCTATTGATGATTGCTTTCCTGATGAACAATTAGCGGTCATTAATGCTTCTCGTACTTCTCCTTGGTATGCTGATTATGCTAATTACATTGTTGCTAAATTTATACCACCTAGTTTCACATACCAGCAAAAGAAAAAGTTCTTTTATGATTTAAGACATTAGTTCTAGGATGACCCACACCTTTATAAAGAAGGAGTAGATGGTGTTATTAGACGTTGTGTACCTGAGCATGAACAGGAACAGATCCTACGCAAGTGTCACTTTGAATCACATGGAGGACCCCACGCTGGAGATAGAACTGCACATAAGGTACTGCAATCCGGTTTTTATTGGCCTACTCTCTTCAAAGATGCTCGTAAGTTTGTCTTATCTTGTGATGAATGTCAAAGAATTGGTAATATTAGTAGACGTCAAGAAATTCCTCTGAATTATTCTCTTTTTATTGAACCGTTTGATGTTTGGGGCTTTGATTATATGTGACCTTTTCCTGCCTCTAATGGATATACACATATTTTAGTTGATGTTGATTACGTTACTAAGTGGGTAGAAGCTATTCTAACTAGTAGTGCTGATTATAACACTTCTATTAAAATGCTTAAAGAAGTTATTTTTCCAAGGTTTGGAGTCCCTAGATATCTTATGACTGATGGTGGTTCACATTTTATTCATGGTGCTTTCCGTAAGATGCTTGCAAAGTATGATGTTAATCATAGAATTGCATCTCCTTATCACCCACAGTCTAGTGGTCAAGTAGAGTTGAGCAATAGGGAACTCAAATTAATTTTACAAAAGACTGTGAATAGATCTAGAAAGAATTGGTCCAAAAAACTTGATGATGCATTATGGGCCTATAGAACTTCATATAAAAATCCTATGGGTATGTCTTCGTATAAGATGGTTTATGGAAAAGCTTGTCATTTACCTCTAGAACTTCAACATAAAGCATATTGGGCTATCAAAGAGCTCAACTATGACTTCAAACTTGCCGGTGAGAAGAGGTTGTTTGATATTAGCTCACTTGATGAATGGAGAACCCAAGCCTATGAGAATGCCAAGCTATTCAAAGAAAAAGTCAAACGCTGGCATGACAAAAGGATACAAAAGTGTGAGTTTAACGTAGGTGATTGTGTGTTATTATTCAACTCTCATTTAAGATTTTTTGCAGGAAAACTTCTCTTTAAATGGGAAGGTCCTTACGTTTTCGAGGAAGTCCACCATTCGGGTGCCATAAAAATCAACAACTTCGAAGGCACAAGTCCGACAGTGGTGAACGATCAAAGAATTAAACATTATATTTCAGGTAATCCTATCAATGTTGAAACTAATATTATTGAAACCATAACCCCGGAGGAATACATAAGGGACACTTTCCAGAACGTTCTAGACTCCAAAAAGGAATAGATATGTGGTACGGTAAGTAAACCGACTCCAAAACAATTCTATTGGCAATTTTCATCAGTTTTGGAATATTTAATAATTTTAGGAAGGAAGAAGTAGTCCGGGAAGGACACAAGGCCTCCACGAGGGTGGAGGGCGCGCCCACCCTTACTAGGCGCGCCCCCCTTTCTTGTGGCCACCTCGTGTGCCTCCCGGACTCCGTTTTCTTGCATGTTACGTATTTTGGTCGATAAAAATTCATTATATAAACTCCCAAACGTTTTGACCTCCGTATCATGCAAATATCCTCTGTTTTCGTTTCGAGCTGTTTTCTGTTACAGATCTTGAGCAACATGTCATCTCAGGATTCAGAGGGAGAAAGCTATGTGGTTGACTACCTTGCAGACCCTAAAGTATACGGGGACTTGGACCATTGTGGCTGGACCACCGAGGAAGAAGAAGACTATGAGCCTAAGGGAAAGGAGAAGACGAGTTCAAACAAAGACGAGGCCCCATTACCTCAACCCGGGGACATGCATGTGGAGTTTAAAAAGTCAAGCCTACCTGATAGAGCAAAGAAGCCAAAGATCGAGTTTATCCCTTTTCGTCTCTTGCAGGAAAATAAGCAGGAACTATGCAAAAGAGTACTAAGTCTTGAGCAGGAGATCGAGGACTTAAAGGAGCAAAATACTATACTCAAGCGTAAGTTGAGGAAGATGAACGACAAGCCTACATCATCAAAAACTCCTACTTCACCACCTCTGAGGACATAATCACATGGGTATGGGCACTCCCCTTGGCAACTGCCAAGCTTGGGGGAGGTGCCCTGGTATCGTATCACCATCACACTCTTATCTTTACCATTTTATTTAGTTCGATCCATTTAGTAGTATCTTGATCTAGTAGATTGAAGTTTTGATATCAAGTAGTTTTGAGTTTTGCATTGTGATCTCTTTATGTAATCGAGTCCGTGAGCTATCTATAATAAAGATTAATGTTGAGTCAAGGGCTTTGCTATTCTGCTATGATCTTAATGAAGTAGAAAGAATAAAAATAATAAAAGAGTTCATATTGATCTTATGGATAGTAATGACTTCACACATAAAAAGTATGACGCTTAAAAGTTGTTGAGAGTTGATAAGCGTAGTTTTGGTCATCGTTGCAATTAATAGGAAGTAATAAGGAAAGAGAGGTTTCACATATAAATATACTATCTTGGACATCTTTTATGATTGTGAGCACTCATTAAGTATGACATGCTAAAAGAGTCGACGTTGGACAAGGAAGACAACCTAATGGTTTATGTTTTCTCACATCTGAGTTAAAGTATATTGTCATTGATCTTCTGAACATGTTGAGCTTGCCTTTCCCCCTCATGCTAGCCAAATTCTTAGCACCAAGTAGAGATACTACTTGTGCTTCCAAATATCCTTAAACCCAGTCTTGCCATGAGAGTCCACCATATCTACCTATGGATTGAGTAAGATCCTTCAAGTAAGTTGTCATCGCTGCAGGAAATAAAAATTGCTCTCTAAATATGCATGACTTATTAGTGCGGAGAAAATAAGCTTTATACGAACTTGTTATGGAAGCAATAAATGCGGCGGACTGTATAATAAAGGTCCATACACAAGTGGCAATATAAAGTGACGTTCTTTCGCACTAAGATTTTGTGTATCCAACCCTAAAAGCGCATGACAACCTCTGCTTCCCTCTGCGAAGGGCCTATCTTTTACTTTATGTTTTCACTTTATGCTTGAGTCAAGGTGATCTTCACCTTTCCCTTTTTCATTTTATCCTTTGGCAAGCTCCTCGTGTTTGAAAGATCATGATATATATATATCCAATTCGATGTTCGTTGGCATGGACTATTATTGTTGACATCACCTAAAGGTGAATACGTTGGGAGGCAACACAATAAGCCCCTATCTTTCTTAGTGTCCGGCTGAAACTCCATAACCACAAGTATTGCGTGAGTGTTAGCAATTGTAGAAGACTACATGATAGTTGAGTATGTGGACTTGCTGAAAAGATCTATTCTTGACTCTTTCTGATGTTATGATAAATTGCAATTTCTTCAATGACTGAGATTATAGTTTGTTAGCTTTCAATGAAATTTCTGAACCATACTTGACATTGTGAATTGATTGTTACTTGAGCATAAGAATTCATATGACAAAATATATATAGGTTATTGTTATAAGAATAATCATGATGCCCTCATGTCCGTATTTTATTTTTATCGACACCTCTATCTCTAAACATGTGGACATATTTTTCGATTTTCGGCTTCCGCTTGAGGACAAGCGAGGTCTAAGCTTGGGGTAGTTGATACGTCCATTTTGCATCATGCTTTTATATCAATATTTATTGCATTATGGGCTGTTATTACACATTATATATCAATACTTATGGCTATTTTCTCTTATTTTATAAGGTTTACCATGAAGAGCGGCAATGCCGGCAGCTGGAATTCTGGTTGGAAAAGGAGCAAACATTGGAAACCTATTCTGCACTGCTCAAAAAGACCTCAAACTCCATGAAACTTATTTTTGGAATTAATAAGAATAATTGAGCGGAAGAAACACCTGAGGGGGCCCACACCCTGGCCAGGAGGGTGGGGGCGCGCCCACCCCTACTGGGCGCGCCCACCCCTACTGGGCGCGCCCCCTGTCTCCTGGGCCCCCTGGTGGCCCTCCGATGTCCATCTTCTGCTATATGAAGGCTTTTACCCTGAAAAAATCGTGGGCAAGCTTACGGGACGAAACTCCGCCGCCACGAGGCGGAACCTTGGCGGAACCAATCTAGAGCTCCGGCAGAGCTGTTCTGCCGGGGACACTTCCCTCCGGGAGGGGGAAATCATCACCATCGTCATCACCAATGATTCTACCATCGAGAGAGGGTCAATCTCCATCAACATCTTCACCAGCACCATCTCCTCTCAAACCCTAGTTCATTTCTTGTATCCAATCTTGTATCCAAAACCACAAATTGGTACCTGTGGGTTGCTAGTAGTGTTGATTACTCCTTGTAGTTGATGCTAATTGGTTTACATGGTGGAAGATCATATGTTCAGATCCTTAATGCATATTATTACACCTCTGATTATGAACATGAATATGCTTTGTGATTAGTTACATTTGTTTCTGAGGACATGGGTGAAGTCTTGCTATTAGTAGTGATGTAAATTTGGTATTCGTTTGATATTTTGGTGAGATGTATGTTGTCTTTCCTCTAGTGGTGTTATGTGAACGTCGACTACATGAAACTTCACCATTATTTGGGCCTAGAGGAAGGCATTGGGAAGTAATAAGTAGATGATGGGTTGCTAGAGTGACAGAAGCTTAAACCCTAGTTTATGCGTTGCTTCGTAAGGGGCTGATTTGGATCCATATGTTTAATGCTGTGGTTAGGTTTACCTTAATACTTATTTTGTAGTTGTGGATGCTTGCAATAGGGGTTAATCATAAGTGGGATGCTTGTCCAAGTAAGGGCAGTACCCAAGCACCGGTCCACCTAGATATACAATTATCAAAGTACCAAACACGAATCATATGAGCGTGATGAAACTAGCTTGACGATATTTCCCATGTGTCCACGGGGGCGCTTTTATCATTATAAGAAATTGTCCAGGCTTGTACTTTGCTACAAAAAGGATTGGGCCACCTTGCTGCACTTTATTTATTTTCATTCCTTGTTACTTGTTACAATTTATCTTATCACAAAACTATCTATTACCTACAATTTCAGTGCTTGCAGAGAAAACCTTACTGAATACCGCTTATCATTTCCTTCTACTCCTCGTTGGGTTCGACACTCTTACTTATCGAAAGGACTACAATAGATCCCCTACACTTGTGGGTCATCACTGCTCGTCGAATTTCCTCCTGCTGCGGAGAAGCAAGAAGAGTGGAGGTCTGCTATCCAAAGCCTTATTGGCCACGCCAATACGTATGGCCACCAGGAGGCAAGTCCTTCGCGGTGCCGGTCCACTGAGCCGGCGCACGCCGTCAGTGGGAGGGTCGGAGGAGATGCAACCATGCTGCGCTCCCCTCCACCACAACGGCAGCGGTCGCCAGCTCGCCGGGTTGATGCCCGTGACGACGTATCCACAGCATCATCTGATCCACGAGCTCGTCGCGACCAACGCCGAGTTCTTCGGGAATGACTCAAAGAGGGTGCTCGAACCACCATCGAGCGGCAACGGGAAGCGCGCCATCAATCTGATAGGCATGCGGGGCCCACTACATATGGGCCTATGCCGGGGGATTCTGCTGACTTGCCTTATGCAATGACCTGTCCAGCATTTACCTGTGAGCTGTGGTAGTTCCAGTGGCCCACTACCTGCACGTTCAAACTAGAGGTCCCGAAGAAGTATGATGGCAAGGCCCACCCATCTGAGTTCCTGATCGTCTACACTATCGTGATGCAAGCTGTCGGGGCTCAGGACAACAAGGTGCTTGCCAATGACTTTTCGTTGGTGCTCAAACCCAACGTCAAGTCGTGGTTGACGCACCTGCTAGTAGATTACATCTCTTCTTGGTCGGATCTGTGCCACAAGTTTGTTGGCGCCTTTTCTCAAGTGAATTGCATCTCATCCCCCAGAAGGATGGAGAATGCTTGCGCAAATACATACAGAGATTCAGCCGTGTGCAGTACAACATCCCAGATGTTCATCCTGCCGTTGTCATCAGTGCGTTTCATCAGAACATGCACAATAGTAAGATGCCTGAAGAGCTGGCGATTAACAAGGTTACGTATGTTGCCAAGCTTTATATTCTGGCCGATAGGTGTGCCCAAGCTAAAGAAGGAAGGAAGTACCCCAACAAAGATGCAGGCGCGGGAAGCGACTCTGGAGATGAAGACGTCGTCGCCCCAGCAAAGAAGGGCCGACGACGCAACATGATGAGCAAGGGCAATACCGTGCTTGCCGTCGAGGAATCCGGCAATCCCGGCACCGCCAAGAAGGCCAAGGTTGACGACCCCGGCAAGGAGATTTCCAGGTGCGACGCTTGCCAGGCCTTGGTGGTTGCCGACAAGCCGGGGGGCTCCTACAAGCAATATTGCAAGATCCATCGCACCAAAGGCCATGACCTCCAAAACTACCGGCAAGTTGAGAAGCTTGTGGAGAGGCAGAAATCTGAGTACGAAAGAAGAGACAATGAGAAGGGCCAGGATGGTGTCGAGGGGTCCGACAAGAAGCGTGGTGGCCGAAGAGGCCGCCGCCGCAAAGACAAGCAACAAGAGAGGCCTGCTCGAGGCCGCGACAAGAAAGAGGGAGATGATGATCATGACGACGACGACGAGTCCAGCGAGCACGAGTTTCAGAAAGCCACAGAAGTCATGTGCATTGATGGAGGCGCCTCGTTGCATTCTTCTCATCGCCAACTTAAACAGTGGGCACGCGAGATTAATGCGAAGGAGCCGACGATCGATGCCCAGAAGCCAATGAAATGGTTCAACATGCCTATCATTTTTGACGCTGAGGATCACCCCGATAAACACAACCACGGTCGGGTGCTTGCTGTTGTTGGTTTCCCCGACAATTCGCAACCTCAAAGTGACAAAAATTCTAGTGGACGGTGGGGCTGGTTTGAACTTCATCTCGCCCAAGGTAATCAAGAGGTTGCAAATTCCTGATGGAGATCTCAAAGAAACGGGCACGTTTCAAGGGATCAATCTGGGGAGAAGCCAGCCTAAGGGGAAGATCACACTACCAGTCACATTTGGTGGTGACCTGAACTACAGGACAGAGAAGATTGTTTTTTATGTCGCCGAAATCCAGTTGCCATATAACGGGATTCTTGACCGTCCAGCACTGGCCAAGTTTATGGCAGCGTCACACTACGCCTACAACATGCTGACGATTCCCAGCCCAATGAGCATCATCACTATCGGCTGCGACAAGAAATATGCGCTCATCTGTGCTGACCAAATCTACCGGGAGGCAGTTGTAGCACCTACCGCCAAAGCACTTGCTCCTACCACTTGAGCTCCCGAGGGGAAGAAGACCGGTAAGGCCTCAATTGCCAGCAAGACTTCTGGCCCCAACAAGGCCTCTTGCACCCACTCCAGCAAACGCGCCTCCTCGGAGTGCTACATTCCCCATGAGGACGTGCCAGAGAGCTCCACCGACAAGAGCAGGAAATCCAAGGCAGCACCACCAGAAACCAAGAAGGTGCCTATCAAGGAGGACATCACAGGAGGAGCTTTTACCATAAGCTCCACCCTTGCCAGCAAATAGGAAAGTGCACTCATCTCCTTCCTACGGGTGAATGTCGATGTGTTTGCATGGCAAGCATCTGACATCCCCGGTGTTCCCAGGGAGGTGATTGAGCACCACCTTGCTGTCTGTCCTCATGCGCGGCCCGTCAAGTAGAAGGTCAGGAAGCAAGCTTTGGAACAGCAAGAGTTCATCATTGAAGAGATTAGGAAGCTGGAAGCAGTAGGCTTGGTGAGAGGAGTGCCCCACCCGACAAGGTTGGCCAATCCAGTGGTGGTGCGCAAGGCAAATGGGAAATGGTGGCTATGCATTGATTATATAGATATCAATAAAGCATGTCCAAAGGATCCTTTCCCTTTGCCACACATTGACCAGATAGTGGACACCACTGCCGGGTGCGACCTGCTGTCATTCCTCGACGCCTACTCAGGGTACCACCAAATTTTCATGACAAAGGAAGATGAAGAGAAGACTGCATTTATCACCCCATGTGGTATGTATTGTTTTATATGGATGCCTTTCGGGTTGAAAAGCGCTGATTCAACGTTTGCCCGAGCGGTCCAAATTGGTGTTGAGCCCCAGCTACATAGAAATATGGAAGCTTATATGGATGACATAGTGGTCAAAACCAAGGACAAAGCAACACTCGTGCAAGATCTGGAAGAAACATTTGCAAATTTGCGCCAGATCAATCTCAAGCTCAACCCTGAGAAGTGTGTGTTTGGTGTCCCATTTGTCAAACTTCTCAAGTTCTTTGTGTCACAACATGGAATCAAAGAAAATCTCGACAAGATCAAGGCGATTGAGCAGATTGAGGCGCCAAGACGAGTCAAAGACATGGGTAGGCTTGCTGGGTGCGTTGCTGCTCTGAGTAGGTTCATCTCCAAATCTGCTGAGTGCGCCCTGCCCTTTTTCAAAATCTTGAAAAAGGTAGGTGCAATGAAATGGACTCCGGAAGCAGAGGCAGCGCTGCAAGATTGAAGAGGTACCTCTCCTCAACGCCAATACTAGTCGCGCCTAAACTGCAAGAGCCGTTGCTGCTATATCTAGCGGCAACGAATCAAGTGGCCAGTGATGCGCTAGTAGCACAGAGAGAAGTTGAAGAAGAACCAACGGCAGCAGCAAGGCTGTTAAGAGACGAGCCGGAACTTTCCTCGACAGGGTCTGGTACCGGTAAGGCAGGACCCCTGGCAGAGTCTGGTGCTGGCAAGGCAGGGTGTGCGCAAGCAAATGAAGTGATACATAAGAAGAAGATGATGCAGCACCCGGTCTACTTTGTCAGCTCCCTCTTGCAGGGGGCTAGATTAAGATATTCTGGTGTGCAAAAGTTGCTCTTTAGCCTTCTTATGGCCTTGAGGAAGCTGTGTCACTATTTTCAGGCACATGAGATCACCGTTGTCACTCGCTTCCCGTTGCAACCGATCTTGCACAACCCAGATGCAACTGGAAGGATTGTGGAGTGGGCGTTGGAACTATCAAGCTTTGGCCTCAGGTTTGAAAGCACTTCAACAATTCAGAGCAGAGTCTTGGCGGAGTTCATAGCAGAATGGACCTCAACGCCTGACGAAGAAATTCAAGAGACCACTCTCCCCAGCAAGGAAACGGGCCGTGATTGGATTATGTACTTTGATGGGGTTTTCTCGCTGCAAGGCGCCGGTGTTGGTGTGCTACTTGTCACGCTCACCGGAGAGCGCCTCAAGTACGTAGTCCAGATGCATTTCCCCCAGGAGAGATCAACAAACAACACTACAAAGTATGAGGGACTGCTTGCCAGTCTCAGGATCGCGGTAGACCTTGGAATCAGGAAGCTCATCGTCAGAGGTGATTCACAGCTTGTCATCAAGCAAGTTAACAAATATTATCAGAGCCCGTTGATGGAAGCCTATGTAGATTAAGTGAGGAAGTTGGAGGAGTATTTTGATGGTTTGCAAATAGAGCATGTCCTCGATCAGAGAACACCATTGCTGATGACCTGCCAAAACATGCTGCCCTCAAGTTACCTGTGCAACCAGGGACCTTTGTGCTCCAATTAACTCAGCCATCCATTGAACCATCGGCAGGACAGAATAAGCGTAGGAAGTCAGGCCCCGGCAAGTACTTTCCCGCTGAGCTCCCAGGATCCGTCGGCAAGGAAGTTGCCGGGGACCCCAAGCTTGCCGGGGAGCAGCATGCTCCGGCGGGGCCTCAAGTCCTTGCCGTGGAGACAACTGACACCACGACACAGGACATGCCTTTAGTCCTTGCCGTCGAGCCTCAGGCTCCGGCATGGGCACAACACACCATTCAGTTCCTCCAAATAGGGGAACTCCCTGAAGAACAGGAAGAAGCAGAGGAAGTAGCCTATCGGTCCAGCATGTACCAGTTTGTAGACGATGTCTTGTACATGAAGAGACCGAACGACGTGAAATTGAAGTGCATTCCTCAGGAGGACGGACTGAAGCTGTTGGCAGAAATACATGGAGGCATATGTGGCTCTCACATAGGATCAAGAGCCATTGCCGGCAAAGCATTCTAGCAAGGTTTCTTTTGGCCCACTGCTCGCCAAGATATAATTGCACTAGTAACCAAGTGTGAAGCGTGCCAGTTCCATTCAAAGAAGCTTCATCAGCCAGTTCAAGCTCTTCGACGATCCCTCTTTCTTGGCCATTTTCGGTCTAGGGGCTCGACATACTGGGCCTCTTTCCCCGTGCCGTCGAGGGATTTGAGTACTTGTACGTTGCAATCGACAAGTTCACAAAGTGGCCAGAAGTGGAAGCAGTGAGAAAGGTGACAACGCAATTAGCCATCAAGTTCTTTAAATGATTAGTTTCCCATTTTGGTGTGCGAAACAGAGTCATCACTGACAATGGCACACAGTTCACAAGCCACACCTTCATGCAGTACATCCAGGACCTTGGCAGCAAAGTATGTTTTGCTTTTATGGCTCATCCAAGGAACAACGGCCAGGCAGAAAGTGCACATGCTGAAGTGTTGCGGGGCCTCAAAAAAAGAACTTTCGACAGGCTACACAAATGTGGAAGACGCTGGATTGATGAGTTGACGGCAGTTCTTTGGTCAATCAGGATGACACCAAATCGAGCCGCCGGCCAGATGCCCTTATTCCTGGTATACGGGGAAGAAGAAGTTCTCCCCACAGAACTCATGTACAATTGACCCCGAGTGCTCGCTTATGATGAGCTAGAGCAAGATTAGTTGCACCAAGATGATGCTACGCTCCTTGAGGAAGATCTTCTTCAGGATGCCGTGCGAGCCGCGCGCTACCAGCAAGCCTTGCACCGCTACCATAGCCGCAAGGTTCATGCCCGAAGCCTTGAGGAAGGTGACCTTGTTCTTCGGCGCACTCAATCCACCAAGAATTCCAGAAAGTTGACGCCAAAGTGGGAAGGCCCTTATAGGGTAATACAAGTCACCAGGCCCGGCGCAGTCCGGCTGGAGACCGAAGATGACATTCCAGTTGGCAAATCCTAGAATATCGAACATCTTCGCAAGTTTTACCCATAAGGCATGGTTGCAGGGACCCCCGGCAACCCCCTTTTATACTAGCCTTGCCGGCAAGGCATATAACCCTATGTACAGAGCCAGGCGCAGACCCTATGCACAGTTGAATAACTTTCAGTATGTACAGTTCTTGTTGATTTCCATGTTTATGTATATATATATATATATATATATATGAATGCATGCCTGTCCAGGATATTGTGCTACTTTTCTTTCCAGCAAGTACCGATGAACCGCCAAGGTTACATATTCCTTTTTTCTCTTCTTTCTTTTTCTCAAAAGACAGAAGGTTCCCTCGCATAAAAGTTTGCCGGGGGGATAGAGAGTATGGGCACCAACAGGCGCAATTCGAAGTGGCATCTTGCGGAAAAGAACACAATAGCGGAAAGCTAAGCCACGCCAAACCTTGAGTGATTTCTTTTTAAATGTAAGGTTATTTTCCTTGAATGGTTTCAATTCTTGTATAGAAAACATGCATGCGAAGGAACCCTACCACAATTGGTAGCGCCCTTGTTCCGTTTCGAGTCCACTCAACAGATCAAGTGGCTGCGCTAAGAGCGGCAAGGCGTCTTGCCGGCAGCGACACCCCCAGCAGGCTGCTAAGGATTCGTTCCTCACTGCGCTCGTGGCAAGGGTGCGTGCACTAACAAGCCTTTCCAAATGAGCGTAGGGTGTATGCCATACAAAGAGGGATCAAACAGGAAGATAGCATGCATTCAATTCAAAACACAGTAAGTTATATTACATCGGTGGTTGCCACAGTTCTAACTTAAGGTAAAATCATCTTGGGCATGAGGTCACGGCAGCAAGGAGAAGTGAAGCAGCTAGTCCCAGTGCTGGCCTTCCAACCTTTTGACTCCGTCAACCCTGCTGATGCTAGGCGCGACAAGCTCTTCAAGCGCCTTGAGGTCCGCGTCCTCTGGCAAGCTCTCAAGCGCGTTGGTGAACTCGATGCCGGGTTTCCAGTACGCCACCTTGGTGAGCACTTTGAGGAGGACGCCCCGGCAAAGCATCCGGGCCTCATTGGCCAGATGGGTTGCTCGGTTGGAGTGGAGCAGCGTCAGGGCGTCAAGGACGCGCTCGAAGAATAGGGTTAGCCTGACGCTCTGAGTCACCCTCTTATCCTGGGAGAACTTGAAGCTCGGCATGCCCATGACGGATAGTTGCGTGATGAGCCTCTCCGCAACATCAATGAGGCGCTCGGTCCAGATCTTCGCACTGTGCACATAGTCCTTGTGGGTGGCGGCAACACTCTCGAGCAGCAGCTTTTTGCTCTGGAGATCCTTGACCAGGGCCTTCTCATGGGCCCTGCTGTCCTTGAGGGTCTCCTCCAGGGTGGTCAGCTTCAGCTTCAGGTCAGCGATGGAGTTGTTGGCTTCGGAGAGCAGTTTGGTTTTGTCAGATATGGAGATCTGCAGCTCCGCCAAGGTGTGGACAATCTTGTCTGTGTTGCTCTTCAGCGTTGAGAACTCCTTCCTCTGCTCCTCCAACTCTGCCAACTTCTCCACCTTGCCGGCCAGCTCGTTCTTGGTGGCCTCCGCCGCCTCAGCGCCGTTGACGGCCTCCTTCAACTTGCCAGCATGATCCAGGGCCAGAGCGTCTAGTGTGTCTTTGTGCCTCTGCTCTAGCTCCTGGGTCCGCTGCGCGACAAGCTTTTCGTTTTCTTCATCCTTGCCATGGAGCTTGTGAAAGCACAAGTGCTCCCTGTGTGATTTTGGTAATCAATGTCAACATATCTCTTGTTGGACTAATACTTCTATCTAGTATATTTCAGATAAGTTCAACATTGGAGGTGCGAAGGACAAACATTGGCAAAAGCTCAAGACTCTACATTTTCATTTTAGTGATCCAAGATCACATTGAGTCCATAGGAAAGCCAATACTATTAAAAGGGGATGAGGTGTTGTTTAATGGCTTACTTGCTCAAAATGCTTAGTGATATGCTCCAAAACCCTCAACCACTTTCTCACATCCTCGTATGTCATAAACCTAAATGTCAAACTCGGCCCCACCGATTTGATCTATCCGGCACCACCGAGTTCATTTGATTCATCCACTGCCGCAAACCCTAATTAGTTTGGTCTCACCGATGGGATCCTAGTCTAACTGAGATGGGCTTGCAAACTTCCTGTTACCAATTGCAACAATTTCGGCCTCACCAAGTTTGTTCAGTCGGTCCCACCGAGTTTGCTTGACCAATACTTAGTTTGCTTATTACCAAAATCGGTCCCACCGAGTTTGAGTAATCGGTCAAACCAAGTTGAGGTTTTACCCTAACCCTTGCACATCGGTCCCACCGAGTTGACCTTGTCGGTCCCACTGAAAACCCTAACGTTCACATTTTGACCCGAATCGGTCTGACTGAGTTTTACAATTCGGTCCCACGGAGTTTGGGAATCTGTGTGTAATGGCTAGATTTTGTGTGGAGGCTATATATACCCCTCCACCCATTCTTCCTTCATTGAGAGAGCCATCAGAACATGCCTACACTTCCATCATTCATTTTCTAAGAGAGAACCACCTACTCATGTGTTGAGACCAAGATATTCCAATCCAACCACAAGAATCTTGATCTCTAGCCTTCCACTCAAATCATCTTTCCATCATAGCCAAATCTGTGAGAGAGAGTTGAGTGTTGGGGAGACTATCATTTGAAGCACAAGAGTAAGAAGTTCATCATCAACACACCATCTATTACCTTTTGGAGAGTGGTGTCTCCTAGATTGGTTAGGTTTCACTTGGGAGCCTCTCTCAATATTGTGGAGTTGAACCAAGGAGTTTGTAAGGGCAAGGAGATCGCCTACTTCATGAAGATCTACCCTAGTGAGGCAAGTCCTTCATGGGCAATGGCCATGGTGGGATAGACAAGGTTGCTTTTTCCTGGACCCTTCATGGGTGGAGCCCTCCGTGGACTCGCGCAACCATTACCCTTTGTGGGTTGAAGTCTCCATCAATGTGGATGTACGATAGCACCACCTATCAGAACCACACCAAAAATCTCCGTGTCTCCAATTGCATTTGCAGACTCCAATCCCATCCCTTTACTTTCTTGCAAGTTCCAGGCTTTACTTTCTGCTGCTCATATACTCTTTGCATGATGGCTTGAATTGTATTGTGTATGCTTGAAATTGTGTTAATCTACCACCTCAACTTGAAAAACTTGAAAACCGCCACCTTTATTTGTTGAGGGTCTAATTCCCCCCTCTAGACACCTCTTCTTGATCCTTTCAATTGGGATCAGAGCATTGGTCTCCATTGCTTTGGTTTAATCACCATTGGAGGAAGATGGATGAGTCTACGTTGGGGAGTCTTAGACGTAGAGTGCCTATGCTTGATGGAGAGTTCTTTAGTGAGTGGAAAAATGAGATGCTTGGAATTTTTCATGAATATCACTTGAACAAGTACATTACTACTCCTTGTGAACCCCTTGTTGATCCTTTGCATCCTACCCATGATGAGTCTCTTGACATGATTTGCAATCTTAGAACTATCAATCTTATCACTAGAGGCTTTCCTAGAAACTTGATTGGTCACTTTCCAACTCTTAATTGTGCTTATACTATACGGAGATTTCTTGAGGAATGATTTCCGGACTATTCCTTGAAAAACTTAGATGAGATTCTTCACAAGTCTATTGCTTTGAATAAGATGAATCCCAATGATCCTAAGTTTGGAGATTGTTTATTTGAGGTTACCAATCTTATGCGTGCCAAAGGAGATGTTGGAATCATTAGCAATATTATTTCTGAAGCTATTAGAATTCATAGAGATGAACATTGTCAAAATCATATATCTAATGAATTACCCTCTCTAGGAAATTATCATTTGCAAGATGATGTTGAACAAGGATACTATGATGAGGATGATGACAATGAATTTGATCTGGAAGAGTCTATGAGACAATTTAGTCTTATGGCTAACCTTCACGGCTACATGGACGGTGGAAAGGAATGGGTCCTTGATAGTGGATGTACCTATCACATGTCCGGAGATAAAGATATGTTTCGTGAGCTTGCTGAAAACGACAGCCCTAGAAAGTATGTCATTTTCGATGATAACTCAAAGGGTAAGGTGGTTGGCGTCGGTAAGGTGGCCATCTCACATGACAGCTCCATACAAAATGTTATGCTCGTTGAATCTCTTGGCTATAATCTACTTTCTATATCTAGACTAGCTGATTTTGGATTCAATGTCCTATTTACTGAAGTAGATTGCCAAGTGTTTCGAAGAGATAATCATAAAATGGTCTTTACCGGCATACGTAGAGGTGACCTATACATTGTTGATTTCACTAAAAAGGCTCAACCTAGAACTTGCTTAATTGCTAGATCTTCCAAAGGCTGGTTGTCGCATAGACGGTTAGGTCATGTGGGCATGTGAAACCTTAGCAAGCTTATTAAAGGTGATCATATCCTTGGTGTTAAAGATGTCATATTTGATAAGGATAGACTTTGCAGCGCTTGCCAAGCAGGAAAACAGGTTGGAGGAAACCACCCCGTGAAGAACATCATGACCAAGAGCAGACCGCTTGAGCTACTTCACATGGATCTTTTCGGTCCCAACGCCTACAAGAGTCTTGGTGGTAACTCATTTGGACTAGTCATTGTTGATGATTTTTCAAGATTTACGTGGGTGTTCTTTCTTGATGATAAATCGCAGGTCCAAAAGATCTTCAAAAACTTTGCTAGGAAGGCCCAAAACCAACTTGAAGTGAAGATCAAGAAGGTTTGCAGCGACAACGGAACAAAGTTCAAGAACGCCAATGTGGACACCTTTCTTGACGAAGAAGGGAGTTCACATGAGTTCTCGGCTACGTACACACCTCAACAAAATGGAGTTGTTGAGAGGAAGAACCGGATGCTCATTGAAATGGCAAGAACGATGCTTGATGAGTACAAGACGCCAAAACACTTTTGGGCGGAAGCGGTTGAGACACTTGTCATGCAACGAATCGCCTATATCTTCACAAGCTACTCGGCAATACGGCATATGAGCTTCTCACCGGTAACAAACCCCAAGTTGGATACTTTCGGGTATTTGGCTCAAAGTGTTACATTCTTGACAAGCATCATCGCTCGAAATTTGTTCCTAAGTCCCATGAAGGTTTCCTACCCGGTTATGGCTCAAACTCTCACACTTACCATGTCTACAACATTTTCACCCGAAAGGTTGAAGAGACGGTAGGTGTGAAGTTTGATGAATCTAATGGCTCGCAAGTAGAGCAATTGCCAATTGATGTAGGTGACAAAGATCCTTCGGAAGCAATCCAAGACTTGTCTATTGGCAAGATTCGCCCAACAGAGGTGAAGGAGAGTACCTTGTCCGTTCAAGTGGAAGCCTCAACTTCACGCCAAGGTGAACCACAAGTTGACTTGGAGGCATCCACGAGTGGGACACATCAAGATGATGAAAACGAGGATTTACAACAAGATGAACCTAGACGACCTCCTTCTCGACCTCCACGGGAGAACAACAACGCCAACAACAACAAAGAAAGACAAGAGGAAGAACAAGACTATGAAGGGGATGTTCCACCCCAATCCAAACAAAAGCTCTCACGAGTTCGAGCAAGAGTCTCAAGAGATCATCCCATAGAACAAATCTTTGATGGCATTCAAACCGGGAGAATTACTCGCTCTAAATCTCATTTGACTAACTTTTGTGAACATTACTCATTGATTTCTAGCATTGAACCAATGTTGGTTGAAGAAGCATTAGAAGATCTAGATTGGATAAATGCCATGCATGAAGAGCTACACAACTTTGAGAGGAACCAAGTGTTGATGTTGATTGAAAAGCCCGATGAAAAGCACAATGTCATTGGAATCAAATGGGTGTTTCGGAACAAGCAAGATGAAGATGGACAAGTTCTACACGACAAGGATCGTCTCGTTGCTCAAGGCTACACTCAAGTCGAAGGTATGGACTATGGTGAGACTTATGCCCTCGTTTCTAGACTTGAGTCCATCCGCATCTTACTTGCTTACACCAATCATCATGACATTACCTTATATCAAATGGACATCAAAAGTGCTTATCTTAATGATGAAATTGAGGAGGAAGTTTGTGTTGAACAATCTCCCGGCTTTGTTAATCCTAAGAAACCCAACCATGTTTACAAACTCCACAAAGCACTTTATGGTCTTAAGCAAGCTCCTAGAGCTTGGTATAAATGCTTGACTAAGTTTCTTCTTGAAAAAGGGTTTGAAATTGGTAAAATTGATTCTACACTCTTTACTAAAAGGGTTAATGGATAATTATTTGTATGCCAAATTTATGTTGATGATATCATATTTGGTTCAACTAACCCTCATTTTAGTGAAAAGTTTGGAAAGCTCATGTCGGAGAAGTTTGAGATGTCTATGATGACTGAACACAAGTTCTTTCTTGGTTTGCAAATCAAGCAAACTAAGGAGGGAACCTTTATCTCTCAAACCAAGTATACCAAGGACTTATTCAAGAAGTTCAACATGCAAGAATGCAAAGGTATGAATACCCCCATGCCTACTAGTGGACATCTTGACTTGACAAAGGATGGCGAAGCGGTTGACCAAAAGGTTTACCGCTCTATGATTGGTTCATTGTTATATCTATGTGCCTTGTGTCCCGATATCATGCTAAGTGTGTGAATGTGTGCACAATATCAAGCAGCCCCAAAGAGTGTCATCTTAAGGCTGTGAAAAGGATAGTGAGATACTTAATACATACACAATATTTTGGCATTTGGTATCCTAAGAGGTCTTCTTTTAACCTTGTTGGCTACTCCGACTCGGACTATGCCAGTGACAAGGTTGATAGAAAGTCCACTTCGGGTACTTGTGAATTTCTTGGTAGATCTCTTGTGTCTTGGTCCTCCAAGAAACAAAACTCAGTATCCTTATCCACCACCGAAGCGGAATACATTGCCGCCGGTTCATGTTGTGCTCAATTACTTTGGATGACCCAAACTCTTAAAGATTGTGGGATATATGTGAAACATGTTCCATTGCTTTGCGACAGTGGGAGTGCTATTAAGATTGCTCATAATCCCGTGCAACATTCTCGTACTAAGCATATTGAAGTTCATCATCATTTCATTTGAGATCATTGCAAAGGGAGATATCAAACTTAAGCATGTTCGTACCGATAAGCAATTGGTGGATATATTCACCAAACCACTTGATGAGAAAGTGTTTTACAGGTTGAGAGGTGAATTGAACATCATTGATGCCTCAAATTTGGAGTAGAAACTCCATGTGGATGCATGCAAGGCATGAGCCTTACTATGACTAATCCTTGACATTTCTCTTATGATGATGATCATATGTCTTGGATATTATTGTACTCTTTCATGCTATCTAACCCTTGTAGGTACTTGGATAAGCCCAACTCTATGAGATTGTAACTCAATCACAATCTAAGCAATCTCTACATCTCCAAGTTTCTACAAAATGGTGGATGAAGACAAGGAAGCACGAATCCCTGCAATATATCCTCTGACAAATTCCTTATATGAAATTTCAATTGGTATCAAATTTCATGATTGCCACTTTGGATACACAAGTGCTATTCCTTGCAAGACTAATCCATGTAGGAAGATGAACTTCAACTACAAGTGGTGCTCCCAACTTTGTATGATCTTCATCAACTTGAGCACCCTACACAAGTTCAAGTACATGACTAAGTTCAACACCACCACCCAAGGTATGTCATTCCATCTTAGAGAATCTTTACCCCAAGACATGGGCCAAAGCAGCTCAACAAGAGGAGAATACATCAAAATGCTTAAACAACAAATGGCAACCCCATTTTGAGCTTAAATGATGAGTATGACCTATGATCAAGTGTCCTCACTTGACTCCTAAGTCAATATACGCTAACATAGGTACCTTTGTCACCGACCATTTCTAGATGAAGTTCTCTGTTGTTTCTTTGTACCCTTGCATTTGTCTCTTGCATGCTAGTTCCCCTTTCAAAAAAAACTTCATCTAGATTTCTTTTCTTTTCCTTTCTCAGTTATTTTCTGCATTTCCATGCATCCAATTCGTGGCAAATCCTTCAGTTAATTCCTTGCATATCCTTGTGAGATCCCAATTGCCTAATGAGCTGAGGTGACAAGTATTTACTCTCTGTGTTGAACTCGGTCTCACCGGATTGATCCTTTCGGCCGAACCGAACCATCTCGGTGCCACCGATAATGACAACTCGGTGCTACCGATTTCAACCCTCAGACAAAAATTGTGTCACTTGCATTCTGCATATCAGTCCCAGCTCCATTGTTTGTAACTTGTCCTCTACCAGCATCATATATTACATGTTGCTTTGAAATGTGACTCAAGGACCAAACCTACTTGACTCCTGCTCTAGAAATTCCTTCTTAGAAATTGATGTCAAAGGGGGGAGAGAGAGACAGCATATCAAATCTTATCACATAAGAGAGAATGCACTCCTAAAAGTTTCTCCCGATGCGTCTTATTCTTAAGAGGAAAGTTGTCTCATGTCTTCAAGAGGGGAAAGACATGATAGTACATGGTATGATTTTATCTTGCTCTGATTTTCTTGTTTGCTCTGATTTTCTATTACCCTATCTTCTCCCATTATCCCATGTTAGATTCAGGGGGGGAGAGAAACCTAAGGGAAGAAAATCTGTGGAACTCTTTGAATATCTTTATTCTTGGGGACATGTCTATAACCAAATAGAGTACCTAGTACTTACTCTCTACATGTCACCCCAGTCTTGGTATTCTTGTGTTATCCTATTCTTGCTCTGTCTAGTAGATGTTCTTGTGTTATCTAACCTTGTTTACCTAGGTAAATCTCCTCCAAAGCTAGTTCAAGACCACAAGGCAAGTATATGCATCACACTCATGTGCATGAAGATCTCTTGCTGTGGTATATATTGTTTGCAAGAGAGACTCATTAACATGAATGTATATTTCCAGTATCTGTCGGCGTTCTGGGAACGGGGGTCCCCAGACTTGCCTACCTGCGGCCTGCGGTGTGGCTCAAGGAGTGGCCCAGTATGACCCATCTTCATCAACTCAAGCTCAAGACCCTCGCGAGGGGCCAAGCCTCGCGGGGCGGATGCTACGTAGTGAGCTTGCGTTGGTTTTCCTTGAAGAGGAAAGGGTGATGCAGCAATAGTAGCATAAGTATTTCCCTCAATTTTTGAGAAACAAGGTATTAATCCAGTAGGAGGCTCCTCAAAAGTCCAACGCACCTACATAAACAAACAAAGAACTCGCAACCAACACGATAAAGGGGTTGTCAATCCCTTCACGGCCACTTGCGAAAGTGAGATCTGATAGAGATAATATGATAATATAAATATATTTTTGGTATTTTATGATATAGATTGGAAAAGTAAAGATGCAAATAAAAGTAGATTGAAAGCTTATATGATAAAAGATAGACCCGGTGGACATAGGTTTCACCAGAGGCTTGTCTCAAGATAGCATAAGTATTACGGTGGGTGAACAAATTACTGTCGAGCAATTGATAGAATAGCGAATAATTATGAGATTATCTAGGCATGATCATGTATATAGGCATCACGTCCGTGACAAGTAGACCGACTCCTGCCTGCATCTACTACTATTACTCCACACATCAACCGCTATCCAGCATGCATCTAGAGTATTAAGTTCATAAGAACAGAGTAACACTTTAAGAAAGATGACATGATGTAGAGGGATAAACTCATGCAATATGATATAAACCCCATCTCTTTATCCTCCATGGCAACAATACAATATGTGCCTTGCTGCCCCTGCTGTCACTGGGAAAGGACACCGCAAGGTTGAACCCAAAGCTAAGCACTTCTCCCATGGCAAGAAAGATCAATCTAGTAGGCCAAACCAAACCGATAATTCGAAGAGACTTGCAAAGATAACTCAATCATACATCAAAGAATTCAGAGGAGATTCAAATATTTCTCATAGATAAACTTGATCATAAACCCACAATTCATCGGATCTCGAGAAACACACTGCAAAAAGAGTTACATCGAATAGATCTCCACAAGAGAGGGGGAGAACATGGTATTGAGATCCAAAAAGAGAGAAGAAGCCATCTAGCTAATAACTATGGACCCGAAGGTCTGTGGTAAACTACTCACAACTCATCAGAAGAGCTATGGTGTTGATGTAGAAGCCCTCCATGGTCGATTCCCCCTCTGGCGGAGCGCCAGCGAAGGCTCCAAGACGGGAACTCGCGAATACATAAGGTTATGGTGGCGGAAATATTTCTTTGGTGGCTCCCTGGATGTTTTTGGGGTACGTGGGTATATATAGGAGGAAGAAGTACGTCGTTGGCCGCCTAAGGGGCCCACGAGATAGGGGGGCATGCCCTGTAGGGGTGGGCGCGCCCTCCACCCTTGTGGCCGCCTCGGCTGCTTCTTGGCTTGCACTCCAAGTCCTCTGGATCACGTTTGTTCCAAAAATCATGCTCCTGAGGGTTTCATTTCGTTTGGACTCCATTTGATATTCCTTTTCTTCGAAATACTAAAATAGGCAAAAAACAACAATACGGGCTGGGCCTCCGGTTAGTAGGTTAGTCTCCAAAATGATATAAATGTGTGAAATAAAGCCCATAAACATCCTAAACAGGTAATATAATAGCATGGAACAATCAAAAATTATAGATACGTTGGAGACGTATCAAGCATCCCCAAGCTTAATTCCTGCTCATCCTCGAGTAGGTAAATGATAAAAATGGAATTCTTGATGTGGAATGCTACCTAGCATAATTCTCAATGTATTTCTCTTTATTGTGGCATGAATTTTTAGATCCAAATGATTCAAAATAAAAGTTCATATTGACATAAGAAATAGTAATACTTCAAGCATACTAATAAAAGTAATCATGTCTTCTCCAAATAACATGGCTAAAGAAAGTTCATCATTACAAAATCATATAGTTAGGTTGTGCTTCATTTTCGTCACACAAAAATGTTCCCAAATTCTACACCCCCGATGACAAGCCAAGCAATTGATTCGTACTTAAATAAGCTCAAACTTTTTCAACTTTCACGCAATACATGAGCGTGATCCATGGATATAGCACTATGGGTGGAATAGAATAATGATGGGGATTGTGTGGAGAAGACAAAAAAGGAGAAAGTCTCACATTGACGAGGATAATTAACGGGCTATGGAGATGCCCATCAATTGATGTCAACATGAGGAGTAGGGATTGCCATGCAACGAATGCACTAGAGCTAAAAATGTATGAAAGCTCAACAAAAGAAACTAGTGGGTGCGCATCCAACTTGCTTGCTCACGAAGACCTAGGGTATTCTAGGAAGCCCATCGTAGGAATATACAAGCCAAGTTCTATAATGAAAAATTCCCACTAGTGTATGAAAGTGACAACATATGAGACTCACTATATGAAGAACATGGTGCTACTTTGAAACACAAGTGTGGAAAAGAGATAGTAACATTGCCCCCTTTTTTCTTTTTTTTCTTTTTTTGGCCTTTCTTTTTTTTCTTTGGCCTTTCTTTTTTTTCTTTGGCCTTTCTATTTTTTTCTTTGGCCTTTTTTTTGGGACAATGCTCTAATAATGATGATCGTCACACTTCTATATATTACAACTCATGAATTACAACTCGAAACTAGAACAAGATATGACTCTATATGAATGCCTCTTCGGTGTACCGGGATGGGCAATGAATCAAGAGTGACATGTATGAAAATTTATGCATGGTGGCTTTTCCACAAATATGATGTAACTACATGATCATGCAAAGCAATATGACAATAGTAATGCGTGTCATAATGATAAACAGAACGGTGGAAAGTTGCATGGCAATATATCTCGGAATGGTTATGGAAATGCCATAAATAGGTAGGTATGGTGGCTGTTTTGAGGAAGATATAAGGAGGTTTATGTGTGATAGAGCGTATCATATCACGAGGTTTGGATGCACCGGTGAAATTTGCACCAACTCTCAAGGTGAGAAAGGGCAATGCACGGTACCGAAGAGGCTAGCAATGATGGAAAGGTAAAAAGTGTGTATAATCCATGGACTCAACATTAGTCAAAAGAACTCATATACTTATTGCAAAAATCTACAAGTCATCAAAAACCAAGCACTACGCGCATGCTCCTAGAGGGATAGATTGGTAGGAAAAGACCATCGCTCGTCCCCGACCGCCACTCATAAGGATGCACAATCCAAGGACACTTCATGTTTCAAATTTGTTACACAACTTTAACCATACATGCATGCTACGGGACTTGCTAACTTCAACACAAGTATTCTTTAAATTCATAATCACCCAACTAGCATAACTTTAATATCCCTACCTCCATATCTCAAAACAATTATCAAGTATCAAATTGATCATAGCATCCAATTCACTTCCTATGATAGTTTTTATTATACCCAACTTGGATGCCTACCATTCTAGGACCAATTTTATAACCATAGCAAATACCATGCTGTTCTAAAAGACTCTCAAAATAATATAAGTGAAGCATGAGAGATCAACAATTTCTTCAAAATTAATCCACCGCCGTGCTCTAAAAGATATAAGTCAAGCACTAGAGCAAAAATTATCTAGCTCAAAAGATATAAGTGAAGCACATAGAGTATTCTAATAAGCACATAGAGTACAGCAAGGATGATTGTGGTAAACTAAAAAACAAAGACTAATATCATACATGATGCTCCCAGCAAAACACATATCATGTGGCGAATAAAAATATAGCTCCAAGTAAAGTTACCAACGAGCGAAGACGAAAGACCGGATGCCTTCCCGGGGGATCCCTAAGCTTAGGCTCTTGGCTATTCTTGAATATCTTGGGGTGCCATGGGCATCCCCAAGCTTAGGCTTTTGCCACTCCTTATTCCATAGTCCATCAAATCTTTACCCAAAACTTGAAAACTTCACAACAAAAAACTCAACAGGAAATCTAATAAGCTCCGTTAGTGAAAGAAAAGAAAACCACCACATAAGGTATTCCAAGTTCTCTATGGCTCATACCACTTAATACTAGCCATAGATGCATCAAAATAAGCAAACAACACACGAAAGGCAGAATCTTTCAAAAGCAGAACAGTCTATAGCAATTTGTAACTAACGCAAACTTCTGGAACTTTAAAAATCCTACCAAACTAGGACGTCCTAGAAAATTTTCCTATTGATCGACAGCAAAAACAATCAATGCAAAATCACGTTTCTGTGATTTATTGAATTTTTTCTCATGAGCGCAAGGTTTCTGTTTTTCAGTAGAATCAAATTAACTCATACCATAGGTTATCTTATAGGTTCTACTTGGCACAAACACTAAATAAAACATGAAAACACATCTAAACAGAAAGTAGAAGCAAAAATTATTACTAAACAGGAACAAAAACAAAGAACATAAAGAAAATTAGGTTGCCTCCCAACTAGCGCTACCGTTTAACGCCCCTAGCTAGGCATAAACGCGAAGATAGATCTAACTAGTGCAATCTTTGGCACTTGATTCTTTAATAGAGAACTTGTAATCCTTAGGAAATTCCTTCTTTTTAGTAATAATTAAGCTCTTGGGCAAGAAATCAAGACACTCCTTTGAAGCAAAGGGTTCCTTTATGATAGTGGTAAAACTAGGGTGAACACTTATGGATTTGAGATCCGCATTTTCCTTACTAGAAGATTCACCCTTATTTTTAGGAACATACATTAATTTGCCAAATTTAATAGGAGGAGTTGGAGTATTTTTCATAGATGAAAAGGCAGAACCTAAATTAGTGATTATATCCTCAAATTTACCAATTCTTGTAGAATCTTGTTCTATTCTTTCATTAACTAAAGGTGCATTTTCTTTAAGATTTTTTAGAGTAGTCCCAACCTTAGATCCATATTGGGTAATTTGGTTGTGGATTTTTTTATCCAAATTTTCAATTAACTCAACAATGGCAATTTTATTTTCAATAATCTCAAGCCTTTGCATCACATGTTCTAAAGTTAAAACAGTTCCATTAACCAAAAGAGGTGGTGGGACAAACAAATCTAACATAGCATTATAAGCATCAAATGTATGGCTACTCAAGAAATCCCCTCCGGTAATGGTATCAAGAATGCATCTATTCCAAGGAGTAATGCCTACATAAAAATTGCGAAGAAGAACGGAAGTAGAAAGCTTCCTAGTAGATCTATTTTGAGAATTGCAAATTCTATGCCAAGCATCTTTTAAATTTTTCCATCCCTTTGTTTAAAATTAAGAATTTCATGTTTGGGAGTAACAACAAGGATAGGAGGACTAGCCATTAAGACAAGGTAAACGATCCAACAGACGAGCAAACAGAAAAAGGAAAGCAAAAGAGAGAGGAAGAAGAAGGCAAGCGGAAAAGAGAGGAGATTGGGAAAGAGAGGGCGAATAAAACGTCAAGGGTGAAGTGGGGGAGAGGAAAACGAGAGGCAAATGTCAAATAATGTAAATGCGAGGGAGATGAGTTTGTGATGGGTACTTGGTATGTCTTGACTTGAGTGAAGACCTCCTCGGCAACGGCGCCGGAAATCCTTCTTGCTACGTCTTGAGCTTGCGTTGGTTTTTCCTTGAAGAGGAAAGGGTGACGCAGCAATAGTGTAACGCCCTCGATGCGGCTATAGCTCCCACGTGTCGAGGCACGACTTAGAGGCATAACCGCATTGAAAGCAATGTCGCAAGTCAGGCAATCATTACAACATCCCATGTAATATATAATAAAAGGGGGAGATAACATAGTTGGCTTACACTCGCCACGTCACATCAGAGTACATAAATAACATCCATCAAACAAGCACTCATGGCCCGACTACGGCGCCAAAATAGAAAAGACCCCAACATGCGACAAGGTCCTGAATCGACAACCCCAACTAGGCACCACTACTGATCATCTGGAAAGGACACGTAGTATCGCTGAGAGTCCTCGTCGAACTCCCACCTGAGCTCGTAATTGTCAACTGGAGCAGAATCACCTGGACCTGCATCTGGAGTTGTAGTATCTGTGAGCCACAGGGACTCAGCAATCTCACACCCACGCGATCAAGACTATTTAAGCTCATAGGAATGGATAAGGCAAATATATGTGGAGCTGCAGCAAGCGACTAGCATATGTGGTGGCTAACTTATACGCAAGAGAGAGCGAGAAGAGAAGGCGAAGCACGAGCGAGAAGCTAAAGGAACATCCTGCGCAAGCATAACTCCAACACCGTGTCCACTTCCCGGACTCCGCCGAGAAGGGGCCATCACGGTAACACACACGGTTGATTCATTTTAATTAAGTTTAGTTCAAGTGATCTACAACCGGACCTTAACAAACTCCCATCTGCCCATAACCGCGGGCACGGCTTTCGAAAGATCAATCCCTGCAGGGGGGTCCCAACTTAGCCCATAACAAGCTCTCACGGTCAACGAAGGAATAGACCTCCACCCAAGACACACCGATCAGACTCGGTATCTCGGTACAACAAGATGATTCGACAGGTTAAAACAAGTCCAGCAACACCGCCCGAATGTGCCGACAAATCCCGATAGGAGCTGCACATATCTCTTTCTCAGGGCACGCTCGGATAGGTCAAGCTACGAGTAAAACCAAACCTCAAGTTTCCCCGAGGTGGCCCCGCAGGCTGCCTGGTTCGGACCAACACTCAGAGGAGCACTGGCCCGGGGGGGGTTAAAATAAGATGACCCTCGGGCTCCGGAAACCCAAGGGAAAAAGAGGCTAGGTGGCAAATGGTAAAACCAATGTTGGGCATTGCTGGAAAAGCTTTAATCAAGGCGAACTATCAAGGGGTTCCCATTATAGCCCAACCGCGTAAGGGACGCACAATCCGGGAACATAACACCGATATGACGGAAACTAGGGCGGCAAGAGTGGAACAAAACACTAGGCGAGAGGCCGAGCCTTCCACCCTTTACCAAGTATATAGATGCATTAATATAACATAGCAATATAATGATATCCCAACAAGTAAATAAATGTTCCAACAAGGAACAGCTCCAATCTTCACCTGCAACTAACAACGCTATAAGAAGGGCTGAGCAAAGCGGTAACATAGCCAATCAACGGTTTGCTAGGACAATGGTGGGTTAGAGGTTCAACATGGCAATTGGGAGGCTGACAAGCAAAAGGTAGGCATCGTAGCAGTGGCAAAGCAAAAGAGCGAGCAAACTAGCATAGCAAAGATAGTAGTGATTTCGAGGGTATGATCATCTTGCCTGCACAGTTGTCAGAGTTGACTGGATCCTCACAAGCAAACTCAACGGGCTCCTCGGTAGCGAACTCGTCTCCCGGCTCTACCCAACAAGACAAACAAGCAACAAGGATACAATCAACCACGGGCAAGACCAAGCAATATGATGAAATGACGATATGCTATGCGGGATGCGATGCGGGATGCAAGATGCAAGATATGACAGGAAATGCATGAACCTGGCCTCAACTTGGAAAACCAAGTGTGCCACTGGATAGAGGGGATGAAATCGATTGAAAACGATATAAAGATCATTGGAATCGGAGTTACGGTTTGGAAATGGCAAGCGTTTTAAGATATGACACCGGTCTGCGATTTACAGCAAGTAGGCATCTAAATGCAACAAAATGAGCATGCTACATCCACCAAACATGAAAACAAAATACATGGCGGTGATGTACACAAGATGGTTTACAAAACACTAGCACTGAGCCATAGGCAAATTCATCCATTAAGAGGTTCCAACAAGCATGGCTAAAACGCAAATGCAAAACAGATTTCAGACTTAGTGAAATTAACACTAGTCTGAAATTTCAGATCACGATGCTCTCTTCGGAGCAGCAAAACAACATGATAGAAAACCTGAACATGACAAGTAAGAACATGGCATGGAGCTACTCATCAAGCTTAACAAAACACCCAAAGTGACCTGGGGCCAAAAGGGTTCACAAAATACTCTACCGAGCTCACGAACATCGCTCGAACACAATCAGTTTTCAGACATAGTGAAAACTGAGACATGCTGAAATTTAACTCATGAAGGCATGTATACGAGCTCGATGCACTCGCTACGGTGCAAGTCATGGCAAGGAAAGCATATAACCAGCAAGAAGGCACAAAGTGCTAGCTACACATGGCAAGAACGAAGGCATAGCATGCATGGAACACTAACGGTAGCATCGGCAAAATCGCAAACAAGTTGACGATCTGCCCAGATTAACAACGAAGCAAAAGTTGAGCTCGATTGAGTCAACCTAGAGCACTCCACAAATGCAAACAAAGACATGGATGGATAGAGCATAACTTAGATATCAAAACTCCCTTACTGATCATCCTCAAAAGAGGCGCGGATCACTAGGAAACAAGCTGGACATATAGCATCATGAACTAAAATATCCCAGACTTAGTGAAAATCACTAAGTCCCTGAAATCTGCAATCTCAGGTACCTCTCTTCGCAAGCTTGCACAGGACAACACACACATCCTAAAAATGCATGGGTGGCACCTCTGGAAAGAAGACAAAATGCTTAACAATTCATCCCAAAGGGGCACAGGCATATCATGCACGAATTAAATATAGCAAAAATGACAAAAGTGCATGATGAACTAACGGATCTGCAATCTAACTCACGAAGCCTCCTTCTAACAGAATTTTGGATATCAAGATGACCTCAAATGCAAATGATGCAATGGAATGAAATGATGTACATGTCGAGGCGAAGATTTTCGTATATCATACGCCCAAAACGGAGCTACGGTTGCAAAGTTACGGGACCTCGAACAGAGCAACATGGATCAAAATTTGCAGGACTTAGCAAAAAAAATCGGGGTTAGGGTTTACTGTTCACGCGACCGGATCCAGATCGGGATCGCGGCGCGGAAGCCGAGGCGGCGCCGGCGGCGGAGCTCGAGCTCGCCGGAGGAGCTCGTCGCCGGAGCCGGTGGAGGAGGGGAGACCGGCGAGGCGGCGGGGAGAGGCCGGGGCGACGCCGGGGGAGGCCGGTGGCGGCGCCCGGCGGCGGTGGACGCGGCCCGCGCCCGGCGAGGGCGGCGGCGGCCGG